>NW_025940007.1:0-65033 GCF_000764305.2 Hyalella azteca
ACCTGCTGCAAGTCGTGACTCTTGTTTGCTAACCTGAAAATGCAAGTCGTAGTTCAACACCCGCGTCCGGATTCTCAAACAATTTCTGATCTCCAACATTGAAATTTAACTGTCAATCTCGGTTCTCGGTGAGAATCACTCCTGTCAATCACAGTCGTGGCGTTTGAAATTACGATAAAATGACGTTTAAAAATCACGGTTTAATGACGCGCAATCAACGAAATACCTCACCGCAAAATTCCGTAATTTAAGGCAAGATCATTCAAGAATTTTTCATGAATCAGGTTCAGCAAGTTCCGTTTTTGAATATTTGTCACCGGAGTGACTCAATTGCAAATATGGACCGAATACAATGATAATAGAATTCAGTGAGAAAATTACCAAATTCAACGGCAATTGAAACAAATCTTGTCAAGAATGAAGTAAGTAAATGAAAACGAACCAAGGACAATGAAGAGTGAACTAGAAATTATGAGGGATACACTGCTGAAACAACTAAATTCTGAGAACAATTCAACAACTGAGCAATGCATTCCTTCGAGTGATGGACGAAAAAACATCTCGTCTATCACGGGTGAATATGGAGTGTTTTTAAGTGTGGAGTGTTGTCCAGTTTGGATTGCTTTCATTACCTCAAACTAACTTGCTAATTAAGTGGATGACATAACATGCTGGCTCACTTTCAGTCAAATTTACTGAAAATTTTGCTTATTAACTTGTTGACTAATTCTCCGGCTTACTGGTTGACTAACTACTAACTAGCTACCAGATTTTTTTACTTACTTACTGACTAACTTATTATTTGTGTCAAATAACTCCTTTTCTTTGTTTTACGAATGACAGCTTTTTCTGACGATTACATATTCGAAGAAATTTTTATCGAGCTTTGGACTTACATAAAATATAATGTGTAAGGCACTAGTGGAATATTCAATGTACCATCTACAGAAATTATAGCGTTGTTCAACTGAGAGAGTTTCGTAAAATACGCAACGAACTGGAAATGCACCGACGCTGTGGCCGCAGCAGTCTCAGCCAGCACGATCCTACCAACAGCGCCTTCAGTCGCATAGGATGTCACCTTTGAAGGGGCGTCCAGAGAAAAGACTTTTCATCAATATAATCAAAATTTTTCAATATGATCGTATGAAATTTGTAAATTGTACAACGTTTATCAAAGATAAAGGTCAGAGATATTTGACCCACAAAGGATCCATCGTGGACCTGTTGGTCCAATGTGGCGAGACGCAAGTTATCTCGTGTATGGTGTAAAGACTGTGGCATTAATAACCGCGTGAACTTAGGTTCCAATTGTTTTATATCAAATTGCTCAATCTTTTTCATCTCCAAACTTTTTTCCTTGCATTTATATGTTTGAACTACTAACAATTTGAACTTCTATGTGCAGTGTTACAATATACTTTCTTCCAAAAATGTTTTGCTGGAATGCCACGTGTATATTTCCCTTATTGATTATCACTAAATTATTTCTTGCTCTTAAATCTGGCCCTTTCTGAATATAGAAACGAACCACAATTCATGCTCAAACCACAGCCAACAACAATAGTGGATTTACAATCACAATAACGTTATTTAAAAATGTATCATTTAGTACACGATAACGCCGAATATGTCTTGGCTAACAACAGTTTAAAGTCATCTGCTACTATATACTGTAATGACCTAGCACCACCACCACCAGTTGTTTGAAATCATCGTTTCCTAGACAATGACACAAGTTATACCTTAGAACCATTACCAACAGTCAGTACACCATGCCGCAGGTTATACCGTACGTAGCACCATTACCAAGTCAGTATACACGATAACGTATGTCATACCGGAGCTCCACCACCAGCAGTTAGTGCACCAAGACGCAGATTACACCGTAGCACCACATTACCAACAGTCAGTACACAATGACACAAGTTAGTGCAAGATGTACACGATGACACATCGTCAGTACACGATGACACATCGTCAGTACACGATGCCACAACACCCAAATCATTACTTAGCCTAACTAAGCACCAGGCGTTCAACAGCCCCTCTAAGCCCCGTCCGACAGCGTCTCAGTCTGCGCATGAAGAGCTTCTCGCTGGACAGCCCCGACTCTTCCCTCCAGGAAGGGCCGCGTCCTCCCGCCACGGTGCTCACGCGCTGCTCATCGCTCGGCATACGATATTGTAAACAAACATTGCACCTTCAGCCATCACTTTGTTCACATACGTTTCACTGTAACCAGTTGTGTACAAACGCCCTCTCTATATGTGCGTTGTGGACCAACGCTCGTCACGCACCAGCACATGTTGTTCACTGCAGCCGGGCGTTGACGGTGTAAGGTTGCACAAGCAGTCTCGGCCCCACGGTCATGTTATCTATCATTATCCAATTTATCTATCATTATAATTATAGTGATGAGTAAATGCCATCATTAACTTCCATTGTGACATACATGCCGTTAATTAGCGCCTAGTAATGCGTTAGAATGAGTCATTTGCAGCAAAAAAAAAAAATCATGAAGCGCATCGGTTCATTTCTTTAACTTAATAATCAAGTGAAGTTTTTTTTATAAATTTTTATATAAGCCGGAAACCAAACCTGAACGTCATCTGCACAGACTGGAGGGCTGAGGCTGCTTGGTCAAGCAAAGATATCTTCATTATTGCAAAATACTAGAAGACTTCTGGTCGTAAGATCACATGTGATCGCTTCTGTATTAATAAACTCTTCACGTTGTTTAAAATGTACCGATTAACGGCATGCACTACATATACCGTCTATGTCGTACAGAAAATAAACAGATAGCATCTTGAGTAAAAAACACCAGCACCAACGGTAAAGCCCTCTATACTCCAGGACTGTTGAAGTGTTGTATAGTGTATGCTTTCGCGTGTAAATAAGCGTATAATTGACGAATGACAATTACTTCTGCCGCGCCTGAAGAGAAAATTTCACTTGTATAACCCAGTTGAGTGTGCATATATTGAAGTATTGATACGCTGTATAGTAAAGTCGATGTTCTAGTTCATAATGCAGTTGCTCTGCCATGATTCTCGCTTCATGTAAATCGTCTTTGTAGTATAAATATTCTAAGTGCTCCAGATAGGTTTAATCAATGAGCTTTTCGGTGTCTTGAGTGCTATTTTTATGTTTCTCTATGTATCAATGTTTTTAATTTTTTAATTTCAGCTGACAGACTTTTAATGTGTCAGCATGGATGTGTGGCAACAGTAGCAACTGCTGGTAGAGGTTCTGGATTTTAGCGACCATCGGGAAAATGCTATTTTTATCCGAAGTCGACGCTCGAAGAATTTAGGCTATTATTTATTTATGTATAAAGTATTGAACTTTGTACTACCAACTCTCAAGTAGTCGAAGCTTCAATTATCGTGAGAATTTATGTGCAGTAAGAACATAAAGTTCTAGATGAGCCTCTCTGATGAAAATGTCTGCGGTTGCCAGCTACGTGACGAAAATACGGCAAACTCTTTTGCAACCATAACCGGTCTTGATAAAATGACCTCTGAAACAAATAATGACTACAATATAACTTTGAATTATTTAATTTTCCTTCCTAAACACAACTTTGATATCTTCAACGATAAAATAAATTGTAGATAGGTGTTGGTCATGATAGTGAGCCAATCTAGTTCAAGCTATAACCTCCGATGTTCACAATGAAGATGAGTTTTTTATAAATATAACCTTAAACTTTTCATATCACCCTGCATATGTACTATAAAATAAATTAATTTTAGTGATGATACTTTATCCCTCATAAACTACCGTTAACATATTTTTCATCACTACTAAAATTTTATTTAGTCATCAATCGTTTTATATAGTAATGCCATCAATCGTTTACTTATAGTAATGCCTAACTGGAATGTAATTTTTGTAATTTCATAACAATGTGCACCTAATTCACCCATGAAAATGTATGATAATACCTCGTTGACCTTCCCTTAGCGTCATCATAGTCTTCCTATTGAAATCCCGAACGTTTGAGGCTCGTAGCAAATAGCAATCCTGGTGTCTGTGAGTCGTGATGTCGGACTGGGGAACTGATACAGTGCCTGCTTCACCGCGCTCGATAATGGGAAGTTATAAGAAATCGCTACTAAGATGACACTAGAGTTGCTTACTTGGCATAGGATTTATTATTTTGTAGTAGTAAAGAACCTCCCAACTTCGCCGTATGCAGTGGATAATCTCATAAGTTGTACCATCTGGTGTGCGAATCGATAGCGAAATGCAGCTCTGACTCTCAACGTTTGCGTGCTATCATAACTAATGAATATTGATACTTCGACTGTTATCATAACTAATGTTGGAGAGACAAAGTGTCTCTTTACTTGAACAAACCTGTCTATGTTCCTCGAATCCATCACTACTTCTACTCCGAGTGTAGCGCCATATTCGAATATGGAGCCGATAAGTGGGTTGGCCATTGGCCATTTTTAGCAGCCTGTGATTTTTTATCAGGTTAGCGATAACATAGGAAGCCGCAACTTCTGAGGTCGTTGTGAGAACAGTTTGAACCGTACTTGATGAAGTCGGTAGGTAAATATTTGAGTACACATGTTTTTGTAGCCTAAGGTGACTTAGTTGGATCAAAGGCCATAATAGGCTATGGACCTATTTCTTCAGTGCCGACACTTCTATTCTACTCTATTCTAAGGATAACCGAGTCCATATCTGGTCTCGTCTCACGAAGGATGCTTGCTGTTCGCCTACACCTTCAGCCCTGCTCTTGGTGGATTTTTGGCTTCAGCCTCGTCATAATCAAACTCCAGCGCTCTGGTGACCCCACTCAAGCTTTATAGTGGTCAAAATTAGGCATTATGCTGATCATCGAATTACAGTGTTCTGCTGATTCAACTCCAGTATTCTGGTGATCAAACTCTAGCGTTCTGGTGATCTATTCCAGTGTTCTGGTGATCAAACTTCAGCTTTCTGGTGATTCAATTCCAGTGTTCTGGTGGTTCAACTCAAGCGAGCTGATGCTCAACATTCTTTCAGAATAAAATTAGCTAAAGATTTAAAAGCAAAGAAAACTCTAAAACATTCACAATATCGCTATTAAAAACGTTTCGGGAACAGTGAAAATTTTTTCGAACTGACGATTGAGGTGGACTTCGCAACGTTTTCAACAGAGATATGTTGAATTTTTGTGGAGATTTTTTCGCTTTTAAATTTTTAGTGAATTTGAGATTCAAGCAATCGAGAAATATTATAATTAAGCTAGCTTGTAGAAGGTTAAAAAACACTCGAGAATCTTATCGTGGCCTCCCGTGAAGACGTAGCAAATTTTCACTTCTATCAATTATTTTCCTCTAAATCTAAGCTCAAAAATCTAAGCCAAAACTCAAAGCTCCATAACTCTGAGCTCGTTAACCTTATTTAATATCATTCCTGACGGGCTCATTATGAAGCAGGATTGGGCAGCTCTTCATGCCTGACACCGGATCAAAGTCGCAACAAACGAGATGCGGTTGTTTTGTTGAACTTTAAAACATGTTAAATCCCTATGACCTGAGTCAGGTATTGTGGGTACAATAATTGCGCTACGAATTTGTTAAACGTGACCGTAAAGCAGGTCAAGGGTTGTAGACACGATAAACCAAAACAGACTCGTTTGCAGCCTTACTCGGATCGATAACTAAAGAGCAGCACTGAAGGAAGAGCGAGGACAAGCAGATTTGTTGCTGTTAGTTTTCGTGTGAATATCGCTGTTGTTTGCGTATGTATAGCGTTGTTGTTGTTTGTGTTGTCTTTTTTGCATTGCTTTCTCTTCGCAGAGCTCCGTGGGAGCCTCAGTTCCTTCTTCAGAAGACCCAAACCATCCTCTTGTCTGTGTCCACGCCTGCACAGCTACACTGGTACTCTTACTATACTCTTACCACTATTTTACTTTTTGCTTTATTCATACTGTATATTTCATTCCTAATTTTTCTACATGATTTTAAGTGCTAATTAAATTATTTTATTTCCACTATAATGCTCCTATCACTCATCTTTTAATACTACGCGTCCCATGATTCATTTCTGTTGTAGCTGATTTTTCGCCTGGAATCCAACTACACTTCGGCCATTCATCATTTTACTGACAACTCATACTCATTATATCGTGTTCATTCACCGCGCGCTGCTATACAACAAAATACTAACATTAACTGCTTGATGTCAAATATTGAATTTTTATTCTGAAATCTCCTGGCATTTCATTATTATTGATCATATCGACGATTATAAGCTTCACCCATATTTAAATCCCACTCACGCTATTGCTATTACCCACTTACTCCATTACATTTACTCTCTCACGCTATTATATTTCTCCACGCACGCTATTACATTTTATCATTCACGCTATTACATTTCCTCACTCACGCATTTACATTTCCTAACTCACGCTATTAAATTCCCCCACTCATCCTATTACATTTTCTCATTCACGCTCCCACATTTACCCACTCACGGTATTGCATTTCCCCATTCATGCTATTACATTTCCTCTCTCACTGTGTTACATTTCCTCACTCACGGTATTGCATTTCTTCATTCACGCTATTACATTTCCTCACTCACGGTATTGCATTTCCTCATTCACGCTATTATATTTCCTCTCTCACTGTATTACATTTCCCCATTTACACTCTCACATTTACCCACTCACTGCATTGAGTTACTCCACTCACTGTATTGCATTTCCCCACTCACGCTCCTGCACTTCCCATCCGCTACCGTGTCTCCTCACTCCCACTATTGCATTCCCCCTCTACCGCTTTCCCCACCGCAGGCAGCGGGGAAGAGGTTGACATAATATACAAGGTGCTGAAGCAGGCGGGGGACCTGGGGGGGCGGCGCAGTGCCTATGGGTCCATAGAGCGCGAGTTGGGGGGCTATAGAGAACCAGTGGTCGACCGTCCCTCTGGAGGGAGTTATAGGGAGCTACCCTCAGTGGGAAGCTATAGGGAACTTCCTTCTGCTGGTAACTTTAGGGAACTTCCCTCTGAAGGGAGCTTTAGAGGGAGCAGCAGCGCCATGTCCCTGCAGCGACACTTGTCCCAGCAATCCCCGTACTTGTCTGGTCCTCCTTACCCCTCCCATTCATCCCACCACCTCCCACCTCCCCACCACGCACCACCACCATCCCATCTCCCGCCACCTGCCCATCCCCCATCACACCTGCAGCACCACCGCTTCCATCGCGCCCCTTCCGCCGCCGCCAACCTAAGCGTCGCCCAGGGGCCACCCGCGTCGTCGTCAGGTGAGATCCGCTCGTGTGGGCAGTTGTGTCAGGGGTGACAACTTTGTGTCAGGGNCAGGAGGAAGGATAAGGCAGACATCACTGGAACGGCACATCGAAAGCGTAAAACTAAAATAAAACTAAAAATTACGGAGCTCGTGTGAATAGAAAAGGCCACTGAAAGGAAAAAAAAGTAGAAGGAATGATGAATTTTACGTGAAAACTAAAATACCTGTCTCTTATACACATCTTATTGTTTGTGAGGGATCAATGCTTGTGAGGGGTCGCTAAATAAAAAGGCTCACTACATATGAAGGTTCACGAGGGTTCACTGAGCCCTCGGCTGCCGTGCCCCGGGTTTTGATCGACCCTCTTAAGATTTTATTTCTGCCGAAGTCTTCGATTTGTAGGCACCAACATCGACCGTCTCTTCAGGAGCCCCGCCCTCTCTGTGTCTTGCAAGCTTCCGGTGTGTCAGGTTATCTTAAGAAAACACTTCGTAAATCTGCATCTGTTCTATAAATCAGTTCTCACTGGAGAATTCGGGATCTATTTCTTTATGTTCTGTTCTTACCAGAAGATTCGCTATCTATTTTATGATCTGTTTTCGCTCGAAAATTAGGGATCTATTTTGTTATCGGTTCTCAACAGAAGATTCGGGATGTTCTTTATGTTCTGTTCTCTCTGGAAAATACAGCATATATTTCAGGTTATTATCATTTAGTATACTCACCTGATTGATGAACGATACCATGTTCATTCAGCCAGTTTATTCTATTCGTTCTTGCTATACATGCAATTTATAAAATATATATGCAATTTATATACATGCAATTTATAAAATGCAAGGAAAGCCTAATTTAAGAGTTTAATCCATTCCGTTTGCTCAACTCTCTATCACACTATTGATCTACTCTACCACGTACATTTAATTTATAAATTAAATAGATAAATAAAATAGATAAATTTTTCCCGCGTTGAAAATTTCTGTCATTTTGCCATTTCATCGAGTAATTCCAATAATGGTTGTTTCAATACTTGGAGGCTAAATTACTTCAGCTGGAACTTTTTGCTTCCAAGGATTAGACTTTTCGCAGAGAATTTCGTTTCCGTATTCTGGCGCCAGCAGTCTGACTTCTACGTACTGCATGGGTTATAAATAATTACTTAGTCAAGTTTCTGTGCTCTGTCTAAAAATGCGCAATTATGCAGCATGAAAGTTTTGTTGCAACAAAAATTTTAGTGTAACATTGCTACCAACAAAGATCGAGGTATTTTTTAACCACTCTTTGAGACTATCAATATCTTTCCATCAAATTGTTATGAAATGGGAGTGGCATGTCATTGAACGGTGGAAAATGCGAAGTATTATAATTATTTCTAGTTGTATTAAAAACACCGACATGCACTACCAAACATTGTATCAGTTGTGCTGATGTGCAGTTTAAACATGTCCGTGTAGATCTGATTTATCTATTCCAGCTATTCTCCGCTCTGAGATTTCATTGAACTGTCGAGTTACGAATTCGAACGCATTTGCTGTCTAAATAATAATGAATCTGAACAGGCGCTGTTTAATAAAGTCGTAAATATTATCGCATTAATTGTCTCGACCCGCAAAGCGTATGCAGATTTAATATGCATATTAATTATTCAAGCATGAATAAAATTATTCACAGCAATCCAACCTTTCTATTACTTGCGGCTTTTCGAATATATATATCTAAATTTATTTCTTATATTGAATATAAATTTCTTATATTTCTTATTCTTATCATTATATTTTCACTGGTAAATATATTTCTTAGAATCTTCAGTGTCCAGTGATTCCAGTGTCTTGTGATTCCAGCGTCTTGTGAATCCAGTATACAATGATCCCATGTGTCCGTTTTAAACGCGAATGAAGATCGATAAATGGGCCGTCCAGGATGAATGCTTGGAAACCGTTCATTCACGAAAAATAAATGTTCACGACTTGAAGCGAAAGTCAAATTTCAAATGATGCACAATCGGCGATCATTCAGAGCAATCTTTTCTGCCCCCCCAGCCATGATAATCTTTGAGAGCAACGAAATCTTCGTCAACCTTTGCAGATCACAGTTTCGCCGACCTCCTCCCATGTTGTCTCGTCACGCTTTTTGGACCAATTGGATCTATGGACCAAACCAAATTATTTCAATGGACCAATTTAATCACGGACCAATGGACCAATTTATATCAATTTGATCGCATAAATTGGATCTTTGCAGATCACAGTTTCGCCGACCTACTCCCATGTTGTCTCGTCACGATTTTTGGACCAATTGGATCTATAGACCAAACCAAATTATTTCAATGGACCAATTTAATCACGGACCAATGGACCAATTTATATCAATTTGATCGCATAAATTGGATCTATGTAGATCAAAGTTTCGCTGAACTTTTGCCACGACAAGATCTTTCTCAGGGCCGCAGTTTCCGACGCTCAATTACCATCCAGAATTTCTTACGAGGCTCCTCACGGCCCCAATTTGATAGTTTTTCCGGCCCCATGGGGCGATTTATAACGCCAGTGGCCCCGTCCTCGTGAGGGCCAATTAATGGCAACACTTGAGGCCTCATAAAACAGGCCCTTCACTCCCTCTTCCCCGTGAGGTGGGGAGACCTCATAAAATTCTTCTTGGGAGGATGACATGGAAATTTAGCAAGAGCTCCTAAGTGTAGTAATTTCCTCTATGTGTGGAAATACCGTGATTTCCGATTGGAGTAAAAATTGTGGCCTTTGTCGCTGTGGTTTCATCGTTGCTTTTTCTTGTTTCTTTAGGAAAGATTGAGTAGACAACCTCCTAGAATGTAGAGCACAGAGAGCGAAAGTTGCAACAATATATACATGCTGCAAAGCATGTCAGTTACAGGGATGCGAGTGCACGATATGAGCCCAAAAAAGAAAGCGCTTCGCCCATAGAAAACATATGCAAAAAGATGGAAAGTCGGAGTAGCATTTATAAAAAATTATATAAATAAAAATTAATAAATTAATAAAATAAAAATTATATAAATAAAATTATATATAAAAGTTATAAAAAATATAACTCAGTGAGTGACAGAGAGCGCATTTTCTCGTCCGTACGTCCGCGAAGTCACGGACAGACAGACGGATATGACGTGCACAATAGCGCCTTTTTACATGAGAAAATGCGCTAAAAAGGATGAATGAGGCAAGAAAGAGAATGGGAAAGGAGTTGAAGTGTAAACAGACATTCACGAGAAGAATGGAAAACAAAATGAGACTATCGTCAGAACAAAGATAAGCGGAAAGCAAATAAAAATAATTTGGAAATATTATGGTGCTCCCATAAGAAAAAGGCAGCATAGCAAGAACAGGAGGAAGGATAAGGCAGACATCACTGGAACGGCACATCGAAAGCGTAAAACTAAAATAAAACTAAAAATTACGGAGCTCGTGTGAATAGAAAAGGCCACTGAAAGGAAAAAAAAGTAGAAGGAATGATGAATTTTACGTGAAAACTAAAATACGCAAAAAGACAAAATGTGAAAGATTGAAGCTCTAGTGACAACACAGATCCGCAAAAAAAATTAAAAAGGATACATCGTGACAAGGCGCTCAAAGAAAGTAAAAGGATATAATGATACAAGGATACAATGATACAATGATACACAAGTTAAAGGATACACGGATACAATGAAACAAGGATACAATACACAGGAAGCTGACAAGAAACTGGGAGGGGTTGGGAAACGAAAGCATAGATCACGTCTCCCCACTAGGGAATTCTCCGCAGCGCGCATCGCCTGACCAAAAGATATCCCCAAAAAATCCTCCAGATTACCGACAGCTTCCGCAAAACTGACCTCGCGACGGAAACGGTCCCAGCGGTGGAAAAGTTTGTGGCGCGGCGAGCCAACAGCGACGCGCAACAGACGTGAGGCAGACGTGAGGCAGACGCGCGACAGACGTGAGGCAGACATGTAAAAGACGAACTACATGTAACAGACGAGTAAAGCAGTTCGGCAGCAGACATCCTACATGCTCGCACATGCAGCAGGCAAATGGCAGATATTTTTACCGGAAGTTTAGGGTGGCTATGATCGCAGAATTAGAGGGTTTTTACGATGGTCTTTAGAGGGTATTCACGATAGTCTGCGCTGACGGTCTTCACCATAGTCTGCAGAGGGTCGTCAGGATGGTCTGCAGTGGGGGTTCACGATGGTCTGCAGAAGGTCTTCACATCGAGATGTCTGCTATCATTGCAGACAAGCAATACAACAACAAAAAATACTTCAACTCTTTGTCGGTGGATCCATTACACTTTGCCAATTTTATTTAGCCCAGAAGAGTTTGTAGTAACTAGAGTTACCGTCATCAGACAGGTGATTAAAGTTTACCAAACTTGGGCTCTGCAGACTCAAGAGTTAACCTTGTCCAGGCGCACACCCGACGAACTTCTAAGTTATTCGTGAATGAGTGTATTTTCCAGTGGAAGTATTCTGGGAGCTAATTGATATTATTGTTATTTTTATTGACATTTTAAAATCCTGATACAAATTTCAAGCAACTGCACCAAATAAAGTACAAAAATCACGGGCTGCCTGATGTGCTTTGGGAAACTAAATGAGGCCAAGGACGCCAGCCCTGTGGCACAAAAGGGCCCGGAAGGCTTTTAGGCGGCCATTAGTGGCCAATAAATGTTTGGGCTGGCCCGGCCGTAGATTTTAATAAGGTTTGGCAGCCGGGGTGGGGCCTGGGTTCTGTTTAAGAATGGGAGGGGTGGGGCCCGGGTGGGGCCCGGGTTCTGGGGGGTGGGGCCCGGGTTCTGTTTAAGAATGGGAGGAATGAGGGCGCCGACAGCTCATTAATTCCAAGCGCGGAGCTCGTAACTGATGAACGGAGTTACCGACTGTTGTTTTGTTGTGTTCTTGTTGTTGTTTTCCCACTGCTGTTGTTATTTTTGCTGTTATCTTTGTTGTTAAAATCAAGAAGATCGTTATAGTAGATTTTGTTTCGTCCGCTGCTGTCGTCCTTTGAATAGAAATCAAGCGATGTAAGACAAGGATACTCAGATAAAAAATAAATTTTTACCTAATTTAATAATGTTTGTTAGCAGAACATAAAAAATTTTGTTAGAATCAGAGAAGCTCCAACCTTTTTTAGCAGCTTCTTGAGAAGAAAAACTGTAGAAATTTGTTTTAATAATTTTGCGACTAATGCGTGTCATGCAGTCGTGTATGGAGGGGAGCAACAGTCGGGGCTGAGCTTCAACTCGTTGATAGCCTCCCAACCCGGACGTCGCCCCCTCGAGCCCCCTTCCCCCACCGGACTCTCCCACTACCCCCACGACCAAGGTTTGTAACTCAACATTTCCTGAAATGTAATGTGAAATTTTGCTCTGATAAAAGTATTGATAATCGCAAGTTCAACGATGGTCGTAAATGCTGTTTTAACGTACGTGATTGGATAAACGATACAGTGCAATTTCGATTAATCAATCGCCTCAGGTGCTCCGATAAACGGGCATGATTTCAATTCACATAAATGAATCTTTAAGAAAGATTTACTCAGCCTTTTCTCCCAAGTTTCTAACCGCGGTATGATTCAACACACTCGATATAAAGCTGCACTAGCAAACAGAGATAAAAGTTTCATGTCATTGTTATTCACAACGTCTTTCAGTCTTTAATTGCGCGCTTGAAGAAAAATTTCGATTGGAAACTCTTAATTTTAAAACTCATAAAAATATGGCTCCGTACGTCAGATAGAAAACCGCCAAACATTGTATATTTATTTAAATTACTGAATCATTTAACCTGAGTTAGTAGCATTTCCGAGGCTAATAGAGCTAATGTTGTGCGGATCCTTAGTAGTATTTCCTGTACCGGCGGCTATAACAGCTAATGTTGTACGGATCCTTAATCAAATATTGCAACGTCGCAGACATCTTTAACAAGCACGATGCATAAGAGATATCAGCCATTCAAGAGAACGATTGAAGACCATGAAGCACAGTCAGTGGCATCATCGTTGAACTTACGACCTACGATCTAGATCTTACGATATACGATATACATCTTACGACCTACGATCTAGATTTTACGACCTACGATCAAGATCTTACGACCCACGATCTAGATCTTACGACCTAAATTTAATTGTTTTCTTATACGGTCCTGTCGAAATAAGAAAGTTATTTATTATTGCTTTTCAACTTTTACTTCAAAGTGGATCCATTCAATTCAACGAACAACTTCTATTGGGATTGGTTATAGCATCTAAGCTACAAATGAGACTGCGACTGTAAATGAAGTAATCAAATTTATTGGAATATCTGGAGTTGACTGCATGACATCACGTACACCATAACATCACGACTACTATTACAGCAAAATAACCCATGACTTTACGTCAATCTAGACATGAATTTTCCCGCGGCAAGTTCATGTATACACATTGACAGTTTTTTCGTCTGGGTCATCCGAATGAATTGCTCTAAGTTTTTTGAAAAAAATTACGTGTATTACATTCGACATTACCACTGGACCAAGTGACCAAGCCCTTCAGTACGCAGCTAATACAAGCCTCAATCTTCTGGATGTAACATATGGCTTGAGCAGTTATTGCATATTAATTGCGCTATGGAAATACACGGGATACTAACTTTAAGTTTGCTTTCTGTTCAGATTATGTGCATTCAAAGAAAGGTTTAGGCTCATTCAAATTTTATGTTTACAAATGAATTCAAAATGGATTTGTGCGGAAGGTTTTTAGCAGGTAAGAACTGAGCTTGTTGTCTCTACTAACTCGCTTTGCTTCTCTCCCTAACGCTGCTGCAACTGGAATGTTGTGTCCGACTACTCTTCTGACATTCATCATTTTACTGACAACTCATACTCATTATATTGTGTATATTCAACGCGCGCTGCCGTAAAACAAAATACTAAACATTAACTGCTCGATGTCAAATATTGAATATTTCTGCTGATATTTCCTGACATTTCATTACTATTGATCATATCGACGATTACAAATTTCATCCGTATTTAAATGCCACATGCTATTACATTTCCCATTCATACTATTACATTTCTTTACTCACGTAATTACAACCCCACTAACGCTATTACATTTCCTCACTCACGCTTTTACATTCTCCCCACTAACGGTATTACATTTCCTCATTAACGCATTACATTTCCCCACTCACTGTATTACATTTCCCCACTCACGCTCCGGCACTTCCCATCCGCTACCGTGTCTCCTCACTCCCACTATTGCATTCCCCCTCTACCGCTTTCCCCACCGCAGGCAGCGGGGAAGAGGTTGACATAATATACAAGGTGCTGAAGCAGGCGGGGGACCTGGGGGGGCGGCGCAGTGCCTATGGGTCCATAGAGCGCGAGTTGGGGGGCTATAGAGAACCAGTGGTCGACCGTCCCTCTGGAGGGAGTTATAGGGAGCTACCCTCAGTGGGAAGCTATAGGGAACTTCCTTCTGCTGGTAACTTTAGGGAACTTCCCTCTGAAGGGAGCTTTAGAGGGAGCAGCAGCGCCATGTCCCTGCAGCGACACTTGTCCCAGCAATCCCCGTACTTGTCTGGTCCTCCTTACCCTTCCCATTCATCCCACCACCTCCCGCCTCCCCACCACGCACCACCACCATCCCACCTCCCGCCACCTGCCCATCCCCCATCACACCTGCAGCACCACCGCTTCCATCGCGCCCCTTCCGCCGCCGCCAACCTGAGCGTCGCCCAGGGGCCACCCGCGTCGTCGTCAGGTGAGATCCGCTCGTGTGGGCAGTTGTGTCAGGGGTGACAACTTTGTGTCAGGGGTCACAACTTTGTGTCAGGGGTGACAGCTTTGTGTCAGGGGTGACAACTTTGTGTCAGGGGTGACAGCTTTGTGTCAGGGGTGACAACTTTGTGTCAGGGGTCACAACTTTGTGTCAGAGATGACAACTTTGTGTCAGGGGTGACAACTTTGTGTCAGAGGTGACAGCTTTGTGTCAGAGGTGACAACTTTGTGTCAGATATGACCTATTTCCATCAGGGGTTACACATTTGTGTCAGGTGTCACATTTATGTCATAAAGTTGCATTCGTTTCAAGAGCAACACAGTGTAATACCAGGTTTTTATTGACAGTTCTAAAAACAATGTTAGCAGAATAACAGCAATACTATTTCCTTGACTAAAAATTCAATATTTATCTCCAACGTTTGTCGAGTATTTGAAGACAGCCAGTGTGGCAGGACCCGCTGCCGATGAATCAAGCTTTCTTCTTTTCCCGCGTTTATTCATGTTTTATGTTTTTATTCATGTTTTAACCCCTCATCCTTGTGCTTCTAATTTTGTGCAATTCTACTTAATACCAAAGTATAATTAGAGTAACACATGTACATATTTCACTTCATTGCTGATTTTTCATGTAGCCGAAGATAGTAATTGCAAATTAGAATTTTTCACTAAATACTGCGCCCCGCAGAGGTGGTTAAAGGCTTAGTTTGTTCACTAGCTGGCTGATCGAGCTTAGGAAGTTCAATGTTGAAAAGGTTGCTGTTTCTATGTTCACCGGAATGCAATACAGCTAATATCATCGAATACTTTAATTAGATTAGCAAAAATGTACATTTTTCGAATTAAATTAAATTAAGCTGAGATGTTGAGAAGCCATCTTCTTTTGGCATGAAATATGGCTTACCCTGGGTTTCGCATTGTCAGATAAGATCGTTCATGTTTTTTTGATCGGACATTGTAATAGCATCTGGTCGATTGCCACGAGTTTTTATATAATTAATTCCAAGATGTGGACGTCAGAAGCATCTCTTTGCCTGATCTCTGTCAACGTTGTCTCGATTATGTTTATTCCTGCTAATTTGAATCCAATAGACAGATGATTTCCTGCTAATAGAGTACGGGACTATCAGTAAAACTTATGTCGCTAGAGGATTAACACGCAACTATAAAACGTGAGTATCCCGACCATAGTGTTATTATTATAGCTCAATAAACTTAGTGTGAGTGACTATAGTTGTGGTCAAGTGCCTCGTGAATGCCCCCAAGCCTGGTTTCTGCTGCCGCCCAACTTTATGAAAGTTGCGGTAGCGATGTAAGTGTTAGCGGGAGCTATGATAGATCGACGTCGTAACTCCGAGTGAAACTTGTAACTCCGGCAACTTTGCGAGGACTTTTAATGCAGTGACGCACAGATCGTTAAGAGGAACAAGGGGGCTCTTGAGGAGTCGTCGAAAGGACTCGTTGCTTCGCCCGCTCCCTGAACAATTACAGCTGATTCACGACTCAACGTAGATATGTCCATTTTGCATATACCATCTCTGGTCATTAGCTGTACATCACTGGGATATGATGGATTTCTGGTTTAAAAAGCCTTTCCCACCCCTGTCACTTCACCCTCACTCTTTCCACCCATCTCCTCTTCACTCTTTTCCGTCCCTTTTACTTTGTTCTTACTTTTAACACCCATCTCACTTCGACCTCATTCTTTCGACCCACTCTTTTCACTTCGACCTCACTTTTTCTACCAATCCTACTCACTTTGTCTTCATTCTTTTCGATCCATCTGATTCGTCCTTACTCTTTTCAACCTTCTTGCATTTATTGTAATCTTATCCACTCCTCTTACTTTGCCCCTTCTCCACCCACCCCGCTTGCCCACCTTTTCCGCCCCTTTCACTTCGCTTTCCATCATTTCCACTCCACTCACTTCGCCCTCGCCCCTTCCCGAGCCTCTCACTTCGCACTTACTCAGTTCCAGCTTTCTCATTCTGCTCTTGTTGTATTCGGCCCCACTTACATCAATCCCACTCTTTTCTGTTTCTATGGATACGCTCTCTCTTTTCCATCTCTCTCTTCGCTCTCATCATCACCACCCCTCTCCCTCTCTCTGTGAAATGCCTCTATTTCACCCCTCTCACTCATTAGATGTCTCCCAGCTCACTCGCCTCTCTCTTCTCTCTCTCCCATAACTTCTACTTCACTCTCTTTGATTCTCTTCACTCTCTCTCTCTCTGTACTACACTCTCTTTCCACTCTCCAACATTATTCCGCGTAATTTATTTTTCCTTCAATCGTGCTCTCTTTCCTTCATTCTACTACTCTTCACCTCCTAATTTCCTTCTCTTTCCTCCATTTTCCATCTCTTTGCCATACTTTTCCTATCTTCTTATCATTTCCCTGTCTTGATTAGACCTCTTATAATGCACTACCTTTGTATTCCTTCTACTTGTCTGTTTCACTTAACTCCTCATTTCTTTTTACCCAAGCTCCTTTATCATTCTATTATTTTCAGTTTCCTTCTAAACGCCCCCTTTCAATTTGCGCCTCACATTTTCACTCTCCTGCTGTACCTTCTGCTATTCATCTGCTACTTCCTTCTATTCACCTTCCACGTCCTCTTTCTTCCCTTCCCCCCACATTCTGTTTCACTAAACTTCTTTAATCCCCATTCACGTCATACATTTTTTGCTCGGTACTTTGTTTCCAGAGCCTTGGCATTAAATTGTGTCCACGCCAGCGAAGAATTACAACGTGGGCGCTGGAGAGACAGTGGCGTTATAAACTATGCAAGCTAAACCCTGGCGCGGCAAGCGAACACACTACCTTATCCCATACGCCATATGTGGTCACCGTAGCCCAGCAATCCCCATAGAACAGACGATCGCCGCAGTGCATGTAAGATCATCGTTAGAGCTGCTGCATTCCCGTATATGGCAGGAGCGAATGCAGCTCACTGGCGCCCGCATACGGTAAGGTCCCGACAGCCTTGCCGTTGCCGACACATATCTTTGACAGGCAGGAACCTTCCAGTTGAGCGAAACAAACTGGAAACCATTCTGCGTGATCGGCGACAGTTGGTGTGAAATTCCGACGATTGCCGACCGGAGATAGCCGACAGACTTGCCAACTTGGGCGGCGTGAGCGAGGCATATTGATGTGGCAAACTTGCGGAAATGAAAATTGCTAAGATGCGCCCGAGCGAGGAAGTCGAGTAAACAGCCTTGGCGGACTTGGCCCAAGAGTTCCGTTGAAATTTTGAACTCGGTCATCTTTAAAAACGTGTCTGAATTCCCATCATCAACATGGCTGCCGCAGAGTCAACAGCTTTTAGAACATCGACTTTAAGCAAAAACGCTAAAAAAATTTGAAGCGAGAGCAGAAAATCTGCGACAGTTACAATTATTTTTGCTTTAAAAATCTTACATTACTTAAAAGGTTATCATCAAGGCTGGGAACAGAAAAATTGTGATTGATACTCATTAATTATTTCTTACTATTTGCTTATCTACTATAGGCGGTAAGCAGCAAATCATTGAATTATTAAACCTAAACTCTGTACTAAAAAAAAGACAAAACACGAACACACGAACAATACTTGCACTTATTTACGTTCCACGCTAACGCCCTCTATGACGTGACCATAAAAGCAGACTGTTAAAGTTGACGACCAAAATCAGTTTTTTAGACATTCACGACTTTGACACCAGTTTTGTAAGATCTGAGTAGCAATATTAAGATCATTTATAAATTTAGATCATTTATAACATGAATATCATTTATATTTTATCATTCGATGCAGAATCCATTTCCTCTGCCTCTACTGTAAACAAGAAGATGGTTTAAGAGCCAACTTTATGAAGGCGGTTCCCTACGCATCGCCTTCCGCTTACTAAAATATTCTTGGATGTGATGTGAAGAAGTTGGACTACTGGAACTACGATGTTCAATTGTTCGGAAATAAATCAAATCATCGTATGCCTGCCATGAAAGTTATAATAAAATAAAAACCACCGATGATGTGAGTGCAACATCCGTGGACGTTTCTCACATCAGACGACATCCGTGGACGTTTCTCACATCAGACGACATCCGTGGACGTTTCTGATTGAGCAGCGCTGAAAATCCCACGAAAGTTCCTTTGCTAGCATCAATATACTCAACGATCCAGCGTGAATTATGCTTTGCAATCCACGCTTTAATTTAATTTATCCAATAAAGTTATCGTGCACTCATGCAGTGCACAGCAGAAATAAAGAACTGTTCTGTCTCGTATAAGAGTTGCATCGTATAAGAGTTGCAGGAGGGATTTATGAATAATAAACTTTATTAATGGACTGTACCAGTTTAGTGAGCTCAGTGTGCCGTGTCAGAGATCTTATTCCAAAGAAACAAGGTGGTTTTCATTGAAGAAACTACAAACTTCCCTGCCTGTTAAACTGTAGGTTGTCTTTCCTTCTGTTTCCATTGTGTCGGTTTTGACGACTGGTGAATTTTTTAGTTGTAAAAATTATTTATTCAATTTATTATCATTAGTTGTAAAAATTATTAAACGCATTAGTTTCATGTACATGTTCCTGATGCCAGAGCAAAACTTTTCATCCAGTTAGATGAAAATGGACTAAGCAAGCTTGAAAATGTTATTCCTTACCACCCCTGCTTCTCCATAAGCTGAGTCAGATGAAACACCTGCTGCAAGTTTTCGTGGTTCATCCCTGACCTGAACCTGCTGCCAGACGTAGTGGTTCAGCCCTGAAGAGAACCTGCTGCAAGTTATCGTGGTTCATCCCTGACCTGAACCTTCGGCAAGTTTTCGTGGTTCATCCCTGAGAAGAACCTGCTGCCAAACATAATGGTTCATCACTGACCTGAACTGACAGCCGAAGGTGATTCTTAATCCTTGACCTGAACCTTCTGTCTGACGCGATTCTTCATTCCTGACGTGAACCTGCTGCAAGTCGTGACTCTTGTTTGCTAACCTGAAAATGCAAGTCGTAGTTCAACACCCGCGTCCGGATTCTCAAACAATTTCTGATCTCCAACATTGAAATTTAACTGTCAATCTCGGTTCTCGGTGAGAATCACTCCTGTCAATCACAGTCGCGGCGTTTGAAATCACGATAAAATGACGTTTAAAATCACGGTTTAATGACGCGCAATCAACGAAATACCTCACCGCAAAATTCCGTAATTTAAGGCAAGATCATTCAAGAATTTTTCATGAATCAGGTTCAGCAAGTTCCGTTTTTGAATATTTGTCACCTGAGTGACTCAATTGCAAATATGGACCGAATACAATGATAATAGAATTCAGTGAGAAAATTACCAAATTCAACGGCAATTGAAACAAATCTTGTCAAGAATGAAGTAAGTAAATGAAAACGAACCAAGGACAATGAAGAGTGAACTAGAAATTATGAGGGATACACTGCTGAAACAACTAAATTCTGAGAACAATTCAACAACTGAGCAATGCATTCCTTCGAGTGATGGACGAAAAAACATCTCGTCTATCACGGGTGAATATGGAGTGTTTTTAAGTGTGGAGTGTTGTCCAGTTTGGATTGCTTTCATTACCTCAAACTAACTTGCTAATTAAGTGGATGACATAACATGCTGGCTCACTTTCAGTCAAATTTACTGAAAATTTTGCTTATTAACTTGTTGACTAATTCTCCGGCTTACTGGTTGACTAACTACTAACTAGCTACCAGATTTTTTTACTTACTTACTGACTAACTTATTATTTGTGTCAAATAACTCCTTTTCTTTGTTTTACGAATGACAGCTTTTTCTGACGATTACATATTCGAAGAAATTTTTATCGAGCTTTGGACTTACATAAAATATAATGTATAAGGCACTAGTGGAATGCTCAATGCACCATCTACAGAAATTATAACGTTGTTCAACTGAGAGAGATTCGTAAAATACGCAACGAACTGGAAATGCACCGACGCTGTGGCCGCAGCAGTCTCAGCCAGCACGTTTCCTCCCACAGCGCCTTCCGTCGCATTGGATGTCACCGTTGCAGGCGCGTCCAGAGAAAAGACTTTTCAACAATACAATAGAAAAAATTCAATATAATCGTATGATATTTGTAAATTGTACAACGTTTATCAAAGATAAAGGTCGGAGATATTTGACCCGCAAAGGATCCATCGTGGACCTGTTGGTCCAATGTGGCGAGACGCAAGTTATCTCACGTATTGGGTAAAGACTGCGGCCTTAATAACAGCGTGAACTTAGGTTCCAATTGTTTTATATCAAATTGCTCAATCTTTTTCATATCCAAACTTCTTTCCTTGCATTTATATGTTTAAACTACTAACAATTTGAACTTCTATGTGCAGTGTTACAATATACTTTCTTCCAAAAATGTTTTGCTGGAATGCCACGTGTATATTTCCCTTATTGATTATCACTAAATTATTTCTTGCTCTTAAATCTGGCCCTTCCTGAATATAGAAACGAACCACCATTCATGCT
The DNA here is from genome assembly GCF_000764305.2 of Hyalella azteca. Classification (NCBI taxonomy): domain Eukaryota; kingdom Metazoa; phylum Arthropoda; class Malacostraca; order Amphipoda; family Hyalellidae; genus Hyalella; species Hyalella azteca. Next base: position 21,533 of record NW_025940007.1, read on the forward strand.
CAAACCACAGCCACCATCAATGCTGGATTTACAATCACAATAACGTTGTTTAAAAATGTATCATTTAGTACACGATAACGCCGAATATGTCTTGGCTAACAACAGTTTAAAGTCATCTGCTACTATATACTGTAATGACCTAGCACCACCACCACCAGTTGTTTGAAATCATCGTTTCCTAGACAATGACACAAGTTATACCTTAGAACCATTACCAACAGTCAGTACACCATGCCGCAGGTTATACCGTACGTAGCACCATTACCAAGTCAGTATACACGATAACGTATGTCATACCGGAGCTCCACCACCAGCAGTTAGTGCACCAAGACGCAGATTACACCGTAGCACCACATTACCAACAGTCAGTACACAATGACACAAGTTAGTGCAAGATGTACACGATGACACATCGTCAGTACACGATGACACATCGCCAGTACACGATGACACAACAACCAAATCATTACTTAGCACAACTAAGCACCAGGCGTTCAACAGCCCCTCTAAGCCCCGTCCGACAGCGTCTCAGTCTGCGCATGAAGAGCTTCTCGCTGGACAGCCCCGACTCTTCCCTCCAGGAAGGGCCGCGTCCTCCCGCCACGGTGCTCACGCGCTGCTCATCGCTCGGCATACGATATTGTAAACAAACATTGCACCTTCAGCCATCACTTTGTTCACATACGTTTCACTGTAACCAGTTGTGTACAAACGCCCTCTCTATATGTGCGTTGTGGACCAACGCTCGTCACGCACCAGCACATGTTGTTCACTGCAGCCGGGCGTTGACGGTGTAAGGTTGTACAAGCAGTCTCGGCCCCACGGTCATGTTATCTATCATTATCCAATTTATCTATCAACGCAACGTTTTCAACAGAGATATGTTGAATTTTTGTGGAGATTTTTTCGCTTTTAAATTTTTAGTGAATTTGAGATTCAAGCAATCGAGAAATATTATAATTAAGCTAGCTTGTAGAAGGTTAAAAAACACTCGAGAATCTTATCGTGGCCTCCCGTGAAGACGTAGCAAATTTTCATTTCTATCAATTATTTTCCTCTAAATCTAAGCTCAAAAATCTAAGCCAAAACTCAAAGCTCCATAACTCTGAGCTCGTTAACCTGATTTAATATCATTCCTGACGGGCTCATTATGAAGCAGGATTGGGCAGCTCTTCATCCCTGACACCGGATCAAAGTCGCAACAAACGAGATGCGGTTGTTTTGTTGAACTTTAAAACATGTTAAATCCCTATGACCTGAGTCAGGTATTGTGGGTACAATAATTGCGCTACGAATTTGTTAAACGTGACCGTAAAGCAGGTCAAGGGTTGTAGACACGATAAACCAAAACAGACTCGTTTGCAGCCTTACTCGGATCGATAACTAAAGAGCAGCACTGAAGGAAGAGCGAGGACAAGCAGATTTGTTGCTGTTAGTTTTCGTGTGAATATCGCTGTTGTTTGCGTATGTATAGCGCTGTTGTTGTTTGTGTTGTCTTTTTTGCATTGCTTTCTCTTCGCAGAGCTCCGTGGGAGCCTCAGTTCCTTCTTCAGAAGACCCAAACCATCCTCTTGTCTGTGTCCACGCCTGCACAGCTACACTGGTACTCTTACTATACTCTTACCACTATTTTACTTTTTGCTTTATTCATACTGTATATTTCATTCCTAATTTTTCTACATGATTTTAAGTGCTAATTAAATTATTTTATTTCCACTATAATGCTCCTATCACTCATCTTTTAATACTACGCGTCCCATGATTCATTTCTGTTGTAGCTGATTTTTCGCCTGGAACCTAATTTAACATAAATTCTTAACTACCTCTACCTCGGTTGTCCATACTTTACTCTTCTTCGAATCTCGGTACCTCGCTTTGTACATTTCATGTGATAATATTTCTTTAGTTCGTCTCATCTCGCCTTTATCATTGGTGGCCTAAATTCGCCTACCACAAGTAGTGGTAATCAGACAACGGCTCAACTGCCCATCGCTTCTCTAGCCGAATCTTGTCAGAAATAGCCCCACAGAGAAGTAGCAGTCAAACGACGTTTAATCAGTCAAAAACCTCTCTGGCCTATTAGGCAACAGATAAAACTGGATAGGTCATAGCATAGTCTTTTAGGTGTCCATTTGAAAAAGTTATGAATTCGAAAGAAGTGAAACAATTTTACGTTTCGGCTGCCTAAAGTTTTCAGTGCACTCCTTACTAGAAAATTGCATTTTAGGTCCAGTAAGTGTCCATAGATAGTGACATCTTGAACTCTAGATACACTCTTCCTAAATTAATACGATTGAATTTTATTATTGGGGCTCTGCTTCATATCTTTCCGCCACTTTTATCTAATTTAAACCTGATATCTTTCTCCGCGAACTCCTCAGGTTCTGCTGTTCCACGGTGATTTCTCACCAACTACTTTAGAATCTTACTATTTCATGGCTCTAACTTCAAGTCTTACTTAACTCTTACTCTATTCAACAACTTTCCTCATCCTTTCTCAAGCTTTCTTCAGAATTCCGTTCCTTGGTAGAGTTTTTTCATTTTAATTCGATGTTTGTCTTGCGTAAACAGATATATATTTGAATTTTCTGTTCTTTTTCTTGCGATTGTTTCTTGCTATTGTTCCTAGTTTTCAAGAAATTGATTTTTTTCGCTCGGACTTCCGTTGCTCTGTTTGAGGAAAGGTGTTAAAATATACAATTTTATTCTCATCTTCAATAATTTAACCAGCTACAAGTGGCATTTTTTCATATCATCTTTTCGAAAAAAAAAAATAAAAAATCTAAACTTGCCCTCACCATACGTCATTATTTCCTCTCGTTAAAACCTATAAAGTTCCTTTTGGAATCAGTTACAAGAATGTTTGTCGGTCCACAAACTTCACTTGTTCGGTGGTTTGATTTCAAGATGTTCAGTAATTTCCTCTTGACGTTTTAACTCATTGCATATATCAACAGGCAAGCACTCTGTTCGAAATAGTGAAACTATAACCAAAGCCGATTGATTCATCATGACGTCATCTCTTCACATTTTATTTGATATTATCCAAAATATAATGACAGCCTCGCAATATTCAGATTGCGGTCAGAAATGCGGGAGTGCTTGCCTTCGTTCTGAAAGTCTTCAAGTTGAACGTCTTATTTTCGAAAACAATTTTTATGAATTTCAATGTTTTGCTAAGTTCGAAAAAAATGAGCAGCGAGTCTTATATCCTATTTGTGTTGTCATTATTATTAGAAGTTATAAGACCGGAGTTATAGAAGTAAAATGACCTAGATATTCATGTTGTTCATGAGTTCAATTGATGCATGTACAGTTGTTCATTGATAAGCGTGAAATCCAGTGTTTGTTTCATAGTTATCCATTGCGCCTAAAAATATTTTGAAGAATGTTTAATCTATTAGAACTGAGATAATTTGCTAATTGATTAGAGAAAGCTGTTAGCCGGTACTTAGCGAAGATCAGGTAGTATACAAAAATTAGCTGATAGACTATTAAGGCATCTTGAAATGTGTAGACGCAACCCTAATCGAAACTCCGAACTTACTGAATGTACGCATTCATAAATTTGCTTGAGGGCTATTTCAATTCACATATTGTAATATGGTCGTTTCCTTAAATGACTTAAGTGGTAAATTCAGAGTTCGGGTTGCGATTGCAAGGGCCTTAATGTGCTATACCAACACACAAAGTTAATGCGTGTGTTGCTCAACACATATGTCGTGGGATAACGTTGTGCTGCTCATACATACTGTATGTCATGGACCACAATGTGTTGCCAATCGCATATGTTATGTAAAGGCATCATGCTGGACTACAAATTTGAGCCTTTAGTGGCCAAGCGGCGCCAACATAAGCAACTTACTGTCTTTAATTTACATTGCGTCTGGTCGTCAATATTGGCCCTACAATGACTGGCTTCATGTGGGCATTGGCTTGGCCACGTTGGCTCCATGAGGGTTTGTGTGTGTCGGTCTGACTATAGGCCAGGTACTCAGAAACTATGGGAACATCTTAATCGCATAATCAAACAATAATAACTATAAAGATACGTTCATCTATCTTGAACATGAAACTATGACTTCTGATAATTTAAAATTTAGGAAAATCCGATGTTAAGGATCAACGACCACCATAGTTTTAAAGTATCTGACCTCATGTCGATGCGATGAGCTCGGGGCAGTGGCCCGCGACTGTGTCATGTGTCCTCTAATGGCGTCTTTCGTCCCCCGTCCCCCCACGGTATGGGTCCCCCCTCTCCCCACCTGGCAGTTGACAACTTCGTGGATGTCCTGAGCATGCACCACAGTACGTGGCATCGTCAGTCTAAGTGTGACCTCTGAAGCCTCTTTTTGACCTCATATCTACATTTTTGTGCATGTGCAATCTGAAAGTATGACCTCTACTGCGTCTAGTTGACCTCGTTTTCACATTTCTATGCATGCGCAATTTGCAAGTGTAACCTCTGCATCGTCAAGGTGAAATCGTTGCATCTTGTCTCTGCACGCAAATCCTGAAAGTTTGACCTCTATTGCGTCTTTTTAATTATTTTCCTTGCTGTGCAATGCACAGCCCTCAGTCGTGACCTAAGAACTTTTTATCACCATAATTCTAATAAGCTTTCTTCTGAAATACGTCTCAGAATGAACGTGAATGTGGCTATCACGTTGCCCGCTCGAGATCGACTTGATCAACCCTGTGCTTCCACACGAATTACATTCAATGAGAATGTATTGCTTTTTGCTCCCGTATACATGCCTTTTTCGCCGGTGAAAGAGGTTTGCCAGAGTATTTCATCTTGCATGGATGCAAGATTGTTCTCATCTGGCAAGGGTGCAACCGAAGACAGAGTTTGAGTATCACGAAGTTTGGAGCTTCGGTGACGTATTTATTTTATGGCTACGGCTCATTAAGTATCATTAAAATGAGAAGAAAAAATAAAATACGGTCAAACATTAAATGGAAGTTATGAACATTAGGCGAATTCAGTAATGAACTGTGCAGTAATCTTATAGTTATTGAAAATTTTTAAGCATATGGACAGTTTCTTCGTATTTTGCTGAAACAATTTTACTTCGCGACTTTCAGGTGGACTAAATGTATGTAACTATGTGGTTGTGTCGTATGAAGATAGTATCGCAGGAGGACGCCTCGTACGAGACCTCAGAAGACCGCGCTGAATTTCTCAGCCAGGGGCCGGATTATCAAAACGTCGCTAAGTACACTTAGCCAGTAGCCACTTACGTGTTGCGGAAGTGCTGCAATGAAGACGTAATCGGCCAGGGTGGCAGGAGCCTCCGTCACGCCTCAACCAGGTTGGGAAATCACGCATGAGGTCGAACTCTCTCGGTATGGCGTGAGCCTCCATCACGCCTCAACTAGGGTGGAAAATTACGAATGAGGTTGAACTCTTTCGGCATGGCATGAGCCTCCATTGTGCCTCAACTTATATAGGGTGGAAAAGTATGAACTCTTTTGGTATGGAACGGGCCCGGGACAAAATGGAGGGACATTGCAGGGAAAAAGGCGAGTCGTTAATTAACGTGGATACTGCTTCACACTGTTGGGTAACAGTGAAGTTAAGTCCTGGAACTTTTGCACGAGAGAAAAAAAGGAATAACGCCAATTTTTACCCTTGTAAGCTCAAGTTGAAAACTCAAGACAACTACAAGCTGTCTGTATACTGTGCTGCTTCTCTCAAACCGGACGCTAAAAAATACCTGGCTGCTTAAACTTATCACCCATTGCCATTTACAATTTCGAATAATCGGTCTTGATACGAACATGAAACTCTAAGTTACGATTCCTTGAAACTTGAGACTAATCACGATTCTAGATGAGACTCCCTCCCAGGCGGCGTCACCGGCAATGCAATAAAGTGTGTGATGTGATCCGATGGTGTTAATAATTGAATATCGCTATGCTTAGTTAAGGAATTACTGCTTTAAGATTTATTTATTGCTAATATTTCTTCGCTGAATTCTGATTAAACTTGTGTTCGCTATTGCCTGTAAATAATGGAATTCTCCGAGCAGCGAGATGTTGTGCTTCTGCTCGCTTCGCGCTGCCAACCGTTTCTGAAATCTGAACCAATTAATGCTAAGTCGCTTTAGTACGACGCAACTTGACAAGTTGATGACGGCTGTATATATATATATATATATATGCATGCATTTGTATAACCCAATGCACTTTCTCCTAAACTGAATAGCTTCAATATATTAAAATATTTCTTAAGCAGATCGCACAATTCAGTTTTAGTTGAGCATGAGTCAAGTAACTTTCGTTTCTAGTATTTTAGTTGAGTTATTAACCATCTTGTGCTTCTGTCTTGTGTTAGTCCATTTGAAGAATCATTACTTATTGCCTAGTCACTAATTATTATATTCACATTTAGTCACTGGCTGAATGAATTTACTGCATTATTATAAGTTTGACGGATTATGACACGTTAGACCATCCCCACGCACAGCCTTCTTCAATGTACAGCGCACATTGCCTTCTTTGTAAGGTACTTGGTAATAACTTTGAACCTCTAAGAACCATAAATAATTGTTAGAGTTCAAACTATACCAGCATAAACAAATTTGTTCTGTACATAAACTATATAAGTTGTCGGGATACATTTTAACAACTTCTGAACGCGCTGGGCGGCTAATCAATTGCTATTAGTTAAGCCAACACATCCAGATCACCAATTAGCTCATTATCCTGCCATTTTCACATCCGCAACCATATTGGTAGCTGATGGTTATGTCCAATATTTTGTACAACGTGCACGTATATTTCAAGCCTCATTGAGGCACTATATTATGGTCCAAATATTTTGACGGTATTGTGACCCATCAACCTTTTGAAACTTGAAAGACTTAAATAATTTTACGTGTTCATGGCCCAATGGCCTTGATATTCTCATGAAAGTGGGTTTAAATGTCACTAATAATCTGGGCACATTGTCGTAGCACATTAGATGACTGTGGCTTATTGCTAATGAATTTATTAATATGTGCTCAACAAATTTGAGTTACCATATCAAAGTTAAAACATTGCAAATCTTTCATAAAACAGAAATAGCTAAAATAAATTATCTACTTCGAATTAGCACTGCCGAACTGGGCGGTCCAATATTGACCTAAAGTCTTATCTTTTCATCTTACGTGAAACTTAAGCCTTATCCTTCGCATTTCAAAATACCTACTCCCTTGATTCTAATTCACTCATGTTTGATCCGAACTTTTAACTTTAAACCTCCAAGTCAAGGGTTTTGTGAAGCGTTGAAACGGATACAATTCTCTGAATGATTTCAACATTACCCTTTTAGATCGAAATTGTACGTAATTAACAAAAGCATTAACCGGCAGCGTCTGAAATCTATAATCCAACATTCACCACATATTCTTATTAGAGAAGAGAATAACAACTTCCAGAGAGTGAAAAAATTAGGATAATCAAATAATTAACTATGACCGAGTAACTTACGGTGATCGAGTATAATCGGTATAACCGAGTAACTCATGAAATGAATAACTCACGATGCCCGCCAAATATTTTCGACTGCAAAGCCTATTTACCACTCAAATCAAGATGAATGCCAAACTCAAGATGGCTACCGAAATTAAGATGACCATGAAACTTATGACGTTCGTCTTCAAGACTCTGATGAGCCTTGTCCTCCAGCACCGTCCAGTCCCGTGAACCACCGCCGTCTGATGTCAGGGCGCGCGACCCGCATGAGTTCTGTGGAACTGCCCGACGACAACAAGTCGCTGAGCTCTGCCAGCACCTCGCCCTGTCCGTCTCCTGTCACTAAGGTGTGTGGTCACGATCAATTTGGTCTGCCAGCACCTCGCCCTGTCCATCTCCTGTCACTAAGGTACGTGGTCACTAAGCAAGTCACTTTGGTCTGCCAGCACCTCGCCCTGTCCGTCTCCTGTCACTGAGGTGCGTGGTCACGATCAATTTGGTCTGCCAGCACCTCGCCCTGTCCCTCTCCTGTCACTAAGGTGCGTGGTGACGATACGAGTCACTTTGGTCTGCCAGCACCTCGTCCTGTCCCTCTCCTGTCACTAAGGTGCGTGGTGACAATACGAGTCACTTTGGTCTGCCAGCACCTCGCCCTGTCCCTCTCCTGTCACTAAGGTGCGTGGTGACAATACGAGTCACTTTGGTCTGCCAGCACCTCGCCCTGTCCATGGTGAGTGGTGAACCGGTGTGGTGAGTGGTGAACCGGTGTGGTGAGTGGTGAACCGGTGTGGGGTGAGTGGTGAACCGGCGTGGTGAGCGGTGAACCGGTGTGGAGAGTAGTGAACCGGCGTGCGGTGAGTGATGAACGGCAGGTAGTGGGTGGTAGAATGACCATCGAACGAATAAATCTGTTAGTGGTGAATTGACCTGTGGTGAGTGAACGGAAGCGTGGTGAAATGTATTTTGTATACTCTCCTGTCGGGTTATGGTTTTCCATGTCGACGTTCTCAAAGAACGTCAAAATTATCATAACTAAGTAAGCAGACTAAGTGTATGCCGAGCACATCTGGCAGGAACGCTGTCTGAGCTCACTTCTTCTCACTGTAAACTTAGTTAAAAGTTTAACAGATCTCGCTTGGCTTGCACTAAACTTCGCTCACAAGTTGTAAACCGGTTGAGCCTTCCAGGCAACCTAAAAACTTGAAATTCCGAAGACACGGCTTGGCTTTTAATCAATCTGAAATCGTAACGGACGGCAGTGCTTCTCGGTGGGAGCAAAATGAATTTAAGTCTAAATATAAATATTCTGTGGCCGACGTCGAACAATCCAATAGCTAGTAAAAGGAAGTCAAGGAAAAAAAAGAAACAAAAATCCCCTTGAAACCAAACGTTACGAATGACACGTGCCGAGACGATTTTTTTAAAGGAGCTTTAAATGGCGATTTTTGCTTCGATATTCGCCAGTTTTCATTGACGCTTGTTTTCTTGCTCTCTTGTTGGATTCAGAGGATTTGATTTTGATATTCACATGTAATTGTTATTTAGATAAACTCATTTTCGTGCGGATATCTCCAACACGTTTTATGTAACATAGAGTAAATAAAAGCACTTATTACAATTTCACACGCTAATGCTGTGAATTCAGATGCTTCCGACCCGTCATTCACACTTTCCTGAGAATTTCTCGTGATTTCTTGCAATTAGTCTTGTGCCTTTCTAATAGGGCATTCATACGCATTTTGTGAAATGAACACTTTTTCTGGTGATATTAGCACATTTTTCTAACATAAACTCAATTCTTGTGATATTCACACACTTTTCGGCATTCATGCGCCCTTCGTGTGGCATTCACACTCGCATTTTTTGCCACATGAAGAGCGCATTTCATAAGCACATTCACGAGCATTTTTTGGCATGCGAACATTTTTTCCGGTCCATGGCATTGCTGCACTAGTGCACGTGTGCTGCATACGTGGCGTAATCTACTCGTGCATGATGTACTCTGCATACGTGGCGTATACTTCAGTGCGTGACATGTACGTGACATGTACTCTACGTGCGTGACGTGTACTTCAGTGCGTGACGTGTACGTGACATATACTCTACGTGCATGACGTGTACTTCAGTGCGTGACGTGTACTTCAGTGCGTGACGTGTACGTGACGTATACTCTACGTGCGTCACGTGTACTTCAGTACGTGACATGTACTCTGCGTGCGTGACGTGTACTCTGCGTGCGTGACGTGCACTTCATTGCATGACGGGCACTTCGTACTTGCAGCGCTGGCTACAAAGTGACGGTGACAGACACGAGCGACATCGACTGGTGGCAGGGCAAGTGCATGGGGCGCACAGGTTTCTTCCCCTCCAAGTATGTGTCGCGCCTCAACAACGGGGAACGGCCTCTGCAGGTCACCCACAACCTGCAGGTCACTGACGGTGACCGCGGGCTCAAACTCCTCAGGGATCAGGTAAGATTGAAGTCTTATAAATTACTCACAGTTATTAGTATTATTATTATTAAGAAAGCACTATTGTTTCCGCATGTTTATTTACCGTGCTGCATTGGGACAAGTGTCAATATTTGCCCTAACACTATTGAGGGACTGCGCAATTGGGAAGCTCTACTCAAATATGCAGAGACCGGTTGTGAAAAAAGGCTTTTTTTAAAAGATAACTATAGGAAAATGTTACAAAAACTTCATTGAGGAAATAATTTCAGCAGAATAATCATTTAGTAATCAGTAATTGAATAGCGCTCGTGGCAAAGCAAGAACCTCTAGTCAAGAGCTTAACTTGAAAAATAAGGATTTAGACGGCACCTAGAAAACGGCGTTAACTTTCTACCTGGTGTGTCCAAGTCAGGGGAAGAAAGGAACAATTTTTTAAGAATTAGAAATTAGGCAGACTTCACAGAGTCGTTCAAGAAAAATATGGCCATGCACCCGGAGTAAAAAACTTGGTTGTTTGTGCGCAAGCACCATTTCCATTGGTTATGGTTGTTGGTAATTCTTGCCAGTTCTAAGTGACATCACCTGCAATTAGTTATTAATTTTCAGTATCACTAAGAACTAATGATACTGATACTAGCAATGATACGACTATCGTAGTAACTCTGATGTTTCTTTTGCAGATCGTGATACAAGTTGGCGATGAGATCGATGGCATGGTGATGATCCGTAACGGTGACCACCAGCAAGGAGTGTGTCCCACGAAATACCTGCAGGAGGTATGAACGTCGAGCCCTTCAGGGATCAGTTGACAGCAAGCCCCACGAGCAGACTCTTCACCATCACTACACTTGACATACGACGCAGGTCCACGTAGCCAATTCTTGCACCATAAGCGGCACTCTACGAATGATGTTCACTACTACCACCATCACCACGAGCACCACCACCAACATGATTGTCAACATCACTACCGAGATTTGGCACTCCCTAGAGAGGAGCTCTTTCAGATTTCCGACGGGCAATCGGAGGTCCGCGACGCTTCGGAAAATTCCAGCTGCAAGAAAAGTTACTCGAAAAACGAAAGTCTTGGCCGGCACTGCGATTATCGCAGCGACCGACATTGCGATATGAACTTCAACGTTCATAACACGCATTTTGGCAACCACAAATACCACAATGACAAGCCCAGCCGCAGCGGGAGCAAATCAAGCCGCACCAACAGCAGACCAAGTTACGCCAGCAGCCGAGGGTCTTTTTGGGGGTCGTCTCTCCCTGAGACCCTATCCGAGGGCACGTCTCAAAGCCCTTATCAGCCGTCTGATGACGACGACGTCTTCCAGGAAGAGCTGGTGATCACGTCTTCATCTTCGTCTTACTCTCACACGAACCTCACGAAGCTGGCCAAGCGCATAACGAACAATCGTCTTCTGAAGAACGGCACTTCATCCTACCCCGTGCCTCCTCTGAACATTCCCACTTCATCTTCGATTCCTGCCTGGTCCTTCCATCCGTTGAAAGTTCAAACGTCACTTCCAGAGGCCGCTTCTCATGAAGCTCGCAACTGTTGGTCTTCCGACGATGAGGAACAGAGTCAACATTCAAAGAGTTTGCGCTCACTTTGGTTGGTGCAGCTACCATATCCATTGCGTAGATTATATTTCTTCATGGATCCCCATTGGATACCCCGCAATCGCTGGTGAAGAATCTGCTTAAAGTGACTCCAAAAATCGCTACACCAAACACGTGCAATTTTCTATTTGTCAAGCAAGGTTAAATTTTAAAAACCACCTCGATACCTCCTGAAGCTGCAAGTCACGAGGTACCAACAACTAACTGATATCAGATCTGCTGTACATTTGACGGTGCCATGCTGGTGCCGTTCCGTGATTCCTGAAGGGCCCTGGGCAGTTGATTGACACTAATAAAGCGTCATTATATAAAAGGAATATTCAATTTGCTAAGTTTCTCGAGATTTCCGCTGCAGTCGTGCGCATCTCCCATTCATACGGGTGACATTTAACCGGCATCGGTAAATGCTATTGCAGTAGTTCGACAGATGCAGTAGCTTCCAACGGTCCGAAACCGAGACCTTATAAGCCAAGAGCAGATAAGATAGGTTTACATATATCGGTGAGTATTGAACATAATAGGATGATATATATACTTAAAACTGAATTTTTGTGTCAGTTAAGACGTCGGTAAATAAAATTTTGATCCTATACGGCCGGCATTATTTATACGTGGAGTAACTACCTATATTCATTGATCATAACTAAATGAATCATTTAAGACGATGTGATAACAACTGCATATCAAAAGCTAAAATAATATCTCCTTAGAAAAATCATTTTATAAGAACTTAAACTTCATTTGGCAGAATTGATAGGCACTTGCTGTTATCAACTGACCAGTTCCATAATACCTATATACTCATGGAGTCCGTGAGGCACTGCAAGCTATCCTTATGTATTGATTAAAATCCATAACTGACTTGTAAATCTTGTTAACTGTAAGGTTAGATATTTTCTAGTGAACACTTCCTTCCAGCAGTTGCTTCACACGACAGATGCATTTGATTCCGTTTCATCTCTGTGCCTGTTTCACGCTGTTCTTCAGTTCGCCTTTTGTAAGGTAGTTTTATTTTGTCGTATTTCTGGTGTGTGCAGCAGTATGCTGTACATTTGTTTACGATGATTTTGTACCAGAAACTGTACATTAATTTGTTGAACTGAGACCACGATTTGTTGTTCTGTGTTCCTGATTTGCTTCTACGAATAAGGTTGTGAACGCGCGCCCCACTTCTGACAAGTGAGACACTTGCAGCGCCAGGGCGCGTGGTGCTTATGACGGGCGCCTGCCACGGCTCTTAGATTATATGATCATAATACACGCTAATTAATTCCATACCTCAACATCAACACTGCAACTTATAAAAGTAATAACAACCATTGGATATTTGAGTGTAGCAATTGCAGCTTTTCAAAGCTACAATTGCTTTTGTAGCTTTATTTGTAGCAATTGCCGTCCAGTTCAACAGTCACGCTAATGCCATTCGTTGTAACAAAAGAAGCTAAATTAGAATTTTTTCAAATTAGCCGATAAATTGAGACGATACACAGGCGTCTGCCACGGGCGCGACGCGTCTTCTGTGCGTGGCAACTGAACAGTTTAACCGTTGTCGCTATTCCCACGATGTTATACTAGTCATTCCTGGCATCCAGGAATGATGAAGTTAGTGCTGCTTTTAGGTTTTAGTCATAAAACGTGGGAAGTACTTTTAGGTGATGATTTATGCCGGCCTTAACTGGAATTACCTTAAACGTTCATTTTGTTCGAATTTTGAGATTCACCTTCAGGCAAAAAAAAACCAAGTATGAGCCATCATTACGTTTACTTGGGATCAGAGCAACAAATGATTCAATATTTACCTGCGCATAGTCAACGAGTTAATCCCTTTTTATATTAATCAACACTTGATTACTTTCTGGACATTATTTCCTTTAAATTGCTAGTCTCGGGATAATATTAAAAATCGCGAATTCGTGCCGTAAATAAACGAAGCATATCACTAGAAATTGTATTAATATATTTTAAATCAATGACAGAGTTACAGATTATCGATAACATCAGTGCCATCATCCAGTGTCATGGTGCATTGAACCACGAAACTTTTTAGTTCCTGTCCAAGAATCCATAACGAATTTACCTGCAACCTCATACACTCGGCGACCTAATACTTAGGCAGTACATAGCAGCAGCACACTGGCATGAAATTGACGATACTCCAAATATCTCAGGAATCCTTAGTTAGCTATACAGTAAAGATAATCTTTTAGAGGACAAGAGCTTTAACCTCACACAGCGATGGCTGAATAGAACTCAACACTTTTAGACGCATCACAACATGAACGCAAAAACCTCGTCTATATGAGCAAGCTAACGATTGAATGATCACATACATACGGGTTGGTTACACTTATTGCAAATTGGTTTAAAAATTTCAACATGAGCTGCATTTCCTGCTCTACTAAATTCGACCAGGTCATCACAACATTTGTTCGCAACTTTTCCTCAAAACACTTATTAATGTTGAGTATCCAAACCACTCTCCATATCTATAAATTTTATCAACAAACCGATGCCTGTCTTATCGTACATATAAAAATTAGTGATAGGCTGGGATAAATGGATAAAATTAATCTATTCAAATGAAACCTAGATAGCATGGTAATAATACACATATAATGCGTTCACTCACGAGCATAAAATTTATCTCTTAATGTCACAGATTATACCAAGTGTTATACACCTCACAGTAAATAAAGACGCCACCATATATGTGCATTTCACGCATATCAATGCACTTTAGTTAGGTAAGCAAAAGATTCATTCATTTATTTATTTCAATTTACTGTTAAACTAAATGTGACGAAAAAGTTGCAAAGATTCCACAGCAAAAAGCAGACTTATTATTCAAAATAATTGAGTATTGCTACATGAGAAGCAGTAGGCCAGTATCATTATAGTGCGTGGAAGTTTTCTGGAAGTGATTCTGTTAAAAAATGTTAGCAAATTATGTATCCTATATGAATTTCAGAACAATTCAAGTTGCTCTCAAAAGTTCATCTCAAAGTATTTTACTGGCTAACCGTCTCAAAAGAATGATCAGGATATAATACTTAGAATATAGAATTTCCATGTAAGAACCTATGCCGTCAAGCAGAATGCCCGTAAGTAGCTGCTTCTTATGTTGTTATTGCTGTCTGTGGTGATCGCTATCTCTGGCTGCTGCCTTAGTGAATATTGGCAGCAGCTTGTTTTGTACGCATAAGATTTACTGAAATTCGCACTTAAACAACCTGGTCAGAGATAAGCAAATAATGTGAACATAATAAACTATGGCAACAGTTACAAATTCAATATCCTTTCAACTACTTTTGACAATATGTGCAAAGAGAAATTAATCTTAGAGACACTCCAAGGAAAATGTTTTATTTACAAATTTTATATGAAACTACATTCACCAAACAAATTCAATGACGTGTAGTAAATGACATAAAAGATGCTAATTTAAACATTCACAGCATTAGTACTGACCAATCAGTTCATCTATTGGCGTATAATACCATTCTGTGTCATCAATATAATCAAGTTGTTTCCTCAACTCTTTCATGCGAGCTGCCATTTGCGCGCTCTTAAGTGTAGCATGAGCTTTTTCAGCATTTCTTTCAAACCAGACTTTGGCCATTGTCTTGGCTAGTATATCTTTAGGGGAGAGGCCCTCGTTTTGTGGCTCATGTGATGCCCGCTGCTGAGGAGTCGGGCGCGTTGACATGGAGGGTTGCTGCCGGCGAGTCAGGTGACGTGGCAGAGGCTCACTGGGCAGGCTGGGCACTCTGTACTCTTCTGTGAGGCTCACTGAGCTTGTGTTCATGAACACTGTTGGCTGGTGAGGTGTGCCACGACTTGCAGGCAGCATCACAGACAAATTACCTGCATCATAAAAACTTTTCAATCATCATGCAGAAATCAAACTGCTTCAGGTTCAGAGCATCATAAAGCCAATTTATACCTACTGACTTTTGGACTGAGTTCAAAATCTCATAAAATGTAACTTTATTGTTTTTGCAGTTCATTTTCATCTTCCACAAGATATTGTATGGAATTTTCAACCAAGTCTGGAAGATGAAGATAAGATAAGAATAAATTACTATCATCTAATCATTTATCACATTCAGCTATGTATAGGTTCAATTAAATATTTCTGTAACATCTCTCAAAAATTTCAAGCTGAAACAAAAGAAAATTGCCAAGATAAAATGTGAAAACCTAAAAAGAATGAAGCAATAAATCTGAACCATCATCAATGTTGCTAGGCTTAATTTTGTACAGTTGGGTTAATGAGATGCAATGCATAGTCAACAATCAATGCAAATCTTACAAATAAGTTGATTACTCAGAATTTATACCTACTGATTAATCAAAATTTATACAAAAACTCCCACATAAAAAGGATATGAACAAGGAAAAGCACTCACGTTGAGAACGAAGTCTAGGAGAGTTGTCGGGCAAGTTTTGTACAATGCTGTCAGGTGACTGCACCTGCCGAAACACTGACCCATCCATTTTTGTACCTGCTGGCTGGTCTGCACATTAACATTACCCAATCAATTGCATAACTTGGAAATAATATCTCAAGATGATCTAGAATAAATTTATCACTAGAATAATATTAGTATGTATTTTATACTCTTTAAACTTTACATTCATTATTTTGTATCAAGATTTAGAGATATGTACATACAACAGGTAAACATAAATTGCGGTCTTCCAAAAAAATAGCAAATGTCTCAACTGACATTTTCTCTTTAAGTCAGAACAGGTGGTACTAAAAGCAAAGTTAAGGATCAATACATATTTTCCCATGTTATCATTTGATTTTGCAGAGAGCAGTTTTTTGACACTTGAACCTCATTTCTCTCAAATTCATCAAATAAATAAATTTCTGATTGCAAAATTTAGTAGCTACACTCCAAGGTACCTATATGTTATGATATAGAAAAAACAGTTTTAACATTTCCCAAACAGAATGAAAATGGGTATAATATTGCCCATAAATTGTGTTAAAAACAAATGTTGATGTCAGTTTTCCTGCCCTCTTATAAACCTTATTATGATGACTACTTCATAGCAGTGAAGAATCATGTTTTGCAATGTTCACAAATGGCCATAAAATCATCTAGTGGCACACAAAGAATTGGATGCAGCAAAAATTACCTGTAGAAATTGTCAAAGGTAAATAAGCCCTCTTAAGGATAAAAAGGTCTTTGGTCCTCAAAAAGCTGGTTTTCTGTCAAACATGGATTAGCAGCCTCAAATTTTATTAAACTAAAATGTTCAGGGTAGAATTCTTGAGTTCTGCAGAGCTTCTGCAGGCCAAGGGCTTCTACAGAGGCTTTGCTTAGCACTAGTTGTTCAGGCACAAGAGGTTTCACATGCAAATAGTATATGATTGAAATGATATCCAGTCTTCCATTGGATTTATATGTGTTTTCAGTTGTGCCAACTTGTGTGGGTCTTCAGCACTTTTAGCAGATGTGTCCTAGTTAGACAGAAAAATTGTTACGTTTCTGCATTAGAATGACAAAGTGATTAGGCAGAAAAATGGTTACTTTTCTGCATTACACTGGCAATTTTATATCAACTCAAGCAACCTATGGGCACCAACCATTTATCATTGAGCACTGTGCATCATAATCATATCTTACCATATTCAAGCTAGTTGAAAAATTACATTACTAACATTAGAACATCTATTAAGTTGACTGGGATCAGCCTCATAGTCATAGGTAGGGTAGAGAGGATGGGAGATGCATGGCTTGTTCCAGTTATTTTTGTTAAAATGAAAACAGTGGATTGGCAGATGTTGAGATGAGACATGCAATCAAAGATAAGAATCAGCCCTAGTAAATTATGCTAAAGCCAGGCCACCAGGGCAGACATCCCATCCCATTGAACCAGACAATATGCCATGCTAATTATTTAGACATCTTAATGGCAATAAGTCAAGTAGGTAGCTTGATGATTGATCAAACTAACATGAATTTTGAAAAGATCCCATCAAATGACCTGTTTTTAGATCTCCAGTGAACAAGTCATAAAAAGTACATGAATTAGCAACTGGCCACACCAGGCCTATTCTTCAGTGCTGACATGATCACAATAATATGATACAAGAATATGATTAACGTGGTCTAATAACCTATATGATACAAGAATGCGCTCCCTACTCCCTAGTCCTTAATCTCCCTAGGACCCTAGCCCCCCCCCAGTCCGCAGTCCCAGTGCCCAGTGGGCCAGGCCAGTCACACAAATCTGAAATACTAGGCAGCCTTTTTCTAACAACGCAGGTAAAAATGATAATTTCTCAAGTAATTTCAATAATTGCATGTAAAAATAGATTGTTTTGCTCTTTTTTGCTAAATTGTGGAAGGGCACTAAGAAAAAGAGAAATTGGCCAAATTCATGGGCATTTTTGTCTAATTCTCAGGGGCTTCTAACAAATTTTCCAGTTTAGCCCTCCAATGCTCAGTAATTAGATATACTAATGGAAAGATTATTAGAGATAAAATTTTCTTCACATTTTTAAGTTTCATTATAATCATTATTTATCAAATATCATCCTAAATTCCTAAAACATACCTCTAGTTTCTGGTACTATAAATGGTGTGAAAGGAAAATCACCATAAGTCATTTAGGCTCTAGATTCCCTCCATCATCCTCATCCATGCCATGGAAAGTGAAAAAATCAATTTGTTAGCTCATACAGCTGGTTTTAAAAGTTGAATACCGCTATTGCTATGACGCTATATAACACACTTCGTAAATTATAATTTAATAAGTTACTTAGAAAGAAAATTAATCAGCATTCATTGGTGCAGAGCTCTTTGCAATACTGAAGGCTCTGCAGATTTGTTGTCTGGACCCAAGACTAAGAACGCAGGACGTCCTACTGTTAACTGACTCCCAGTCGGCCCTGCAAGCCATCAGAAACACCGTCAACCCCTCATACAATTTTTTTATAATTAGGTTTAAAGGCTTCGAGTGCTTTTGCACTGCCCAGCCTGATCTCAGTCATTAGTTGGGGATAAAAGGATGAGGCTTGGGCCGCTAACAATCATTGCCAAATACACAGGGACGACTTGTCACGGTTGTCAGGATGCAGTTTATTGTGCCCAGAGTGTGGGTGGAACTGGGATATGGCCATCGCCATCGGAAAAGTGGAGTTAAAATACGTTCAATAGAATCGTACGTACATTAAAATATATAATTAGGTAATGTAAACTGTAAATAATTTCTTAACCTAATTAAAAATTTACTTATTCCCTCGTTTATTATAAGTCATTACTCATTAGGCCAATTTTAGCCTTATTAGTTATTACTTATATAATTATAACAAACTTCTGGCTAATCATGTGTCCCAACACTCCCGAGGCCCCGACTTACTGTTATTCTTGTTCGACGTAACGTTTAATCACAAAAAAAAATCCGCGCTTGAGGAATAAATATTATGCAAGTTCGAATAAATAATTCTCAAAGTATTTATTTAACACAGGGGGAAAATAAAATTAACAATTGCATACAATATTCAAATATGAAGAAACTTCGCCTCAAACTAAAAAGTAATATGTGTCTATCATCACCGAGACGACTGATTTCACATAACAAGCAGAGAAGCTTCATAATCTTCAATCTTTCTTCATAGGACTTGCCCTTCAAGCCTGGAATTATCCTTGTTGCACGTCTTTGAACATTCTCTATTAATATTATACATACATACATATTAATATTATTATACAATAACATGAACTATAAATTTGTCATGAAACACTTAAGCCTTTCGTATGAATCATAATAAAGAAAAATGATAAATGTTAGTTGTTGGGAACTTCTCTTCAAGTGAGAATATTAACGGAGACTTGCAGTTGGCTTTCCTCAATGCTTCTGGCTAATCATGTGTCCCGAGGCCCCGACTGTTTACTGTTATTCTTGTTTGACGTAACGTTTAATCACAAAAAAAAATCCGCGCTGGAGGAATAAATATTATGCAAGTTCAAATAAATAATTCTCAAAGCATTTATTTAACACAGGGGTAAAATAAAATTAACAATCGCATACAATATTCAAATATGAAGAAACTTCGCCACAAACTAAAAAGTAATATGTGTCTATCATCACCGAGACGACTGATTTCACATAACAAGCAGAGAACAAATTTTTAGTTGAATTCAATGTTAATTTGTATACAACGTTAATTATTTAACAATACAAATGTGTCAATTAGTTTCGAAACATTTATTTTCATCAAAATAAGATAAAATTAGCGAAGGATAATAAAAAAGCACGAGGAAAAAGTCGTGAAGAGTTTCGATTGGTCGTACAAGTCATTGATTTACATTCTCAAGCTAAGCCACAGCAGCAATCTCTGCCTGCACAAGATGACGATAAGAATCGAAGCCTCCTTCAATGGAGCGCACAGTGCCGTTCCCGCATAGCCATAGCTCCGTGCACACTTGTCTGATGAGTCGCTCGTCATGGGACACCAGCACAACACCACCCTGTTCATTAGAATTTCTTTCATTAATTATCAACTGCCGTCAGACCAACGTAGTGGTCAAAAATATCATAGATACTGCGTTCTAATGATAAGATTAGTCGAATAAATTGTCCTTGTTCATTGTCGTACAAATGGTATTGACTTGAATAATGATAGGCATAGGAAGAAGGAATGAGTGCAAAAAAAACTATCTTTAACTGCAATTTCTAACTGACAAAATGCCAAGATCTTAGAATACAAAGTATTCCAACAACAAACCTTATAGAGCTTGATAGCTTCACCCAGGGCTTCTATAGTTTCTATGTCGAGATGATTGGTGGGCTCGTCCAAGATAAGGAAGCTCGGAGACGCGGCCGCCATTGCTGCAAAAGCGACTCGGCTTTTTTGACCTCCTGTAAATAATATACATCAATAAAAGTCAAGTTTTCAGAAATTATTAGGGTGTGAGACACTCGATAAAATTATCAATATTTAAATCACTCGAGTCACCGAGACTAAAGTCGTCACAATCGTATATCGCAAGCCTCCAATACAAACAATATATGCTGACGATATAAATATTAGAGCAAATTCATACTGAGATGAGCTGACATTGATGAGTACTCAAGAAGTATTGCAAAATCGTCAAACATTAGATAATTACAGAAAAATATAACTGCTTAGGCTAAATAAGAGCATGAAACGTTGAATAATAAATTCAGATTAGTTTACACAATAAAGATAACGTAAAAACAAGATTACAAAGTAACCGTTAAGGCAAAACAAAAAAGCTAACCAGAAAGACTGGCCAGCTGCTGCAGAGCCAAGTCGCCCGAGACGCCAAAACGTCCCAGCTGTCGTCTGTACTCCTCCACGGGCTTGCCGGGGAAGCGCTCTTGCAAAAGACTCACGGCTGACAAGCGTAGGTCAAGCTGGTCTACGTGGTGCTGGGAGAAGTACCCGATGCGTAGTTGTCTGCAACAACCAGCAACTTGGTTACTTCGTACACTTTTGATAGTGTACATGCAGAACATTACACGATACAGGCTATGTTATGCTGCTTATGCACACTCTGAATACTTACATCCAGGATATTATATGATATTGGCTACTTCATACATACTTTGAACGCTTCCATCCAGAATATTACATGATATTGTCTACATCGTAACACTTCTGCACGTTCACATACAGAATGTGGCATAACATAGCATACCTATGAGGCTGAGTTTGAAACTTAAGCAATTATTATATTTCAATGTTCATTACATAACAAGAAATTTAGTTCAGATAATTTTTTTTCACGTTGATAGTTATTACAAAGGAAGCCCATCACCGCGATAAAATTTTAAAAATAAGTTTCCCCCAATTAGTTTTTCTCTACAAACCTGTTGCAGAAACGCTGGCCTTTAGTTGGTGACAGTTCGCCTAATAGAATTTTTAATAAAGTTGTTTTTCCAGCTCCATTGTCACCGACAATGCACGTACGAGAAGTCATCGTCGTCGTGAGATTAACGTCTTGAAATATTGGGGGTCCATCCTTCGAGTACCTGTGACCAAATCGACAGGACGTTCTTCATTCGGCCAAATAAAACGATGATTATGACGGTGAAAGCAGTTCACATTTCTTTTTTTAGCAGTTAACAAAACAATGGTGTTGAGTGGGATTAACCTGAGGCGCAGTTCACAACACTAATAATTATAGCAGTAAACAGACAAGTTAGTTAGTTCAGTGGCCGTAGTTGCTAGCGCTTCAGGTCGAGCTAGTAAACAGACAAAACTATGAGGCATATTTAAAAGCTGCAATTCAAGTTTCTCATCGCGATTACTTAAACACTTAGGTGATACAGTCTTCAGCCCAAAAAGCCTTGATCTGGCAGCTCAGATTCGACAACAAATTTAGGTCATAATCTCAATTGCTACATTATTTTAAGACGTTCGAGATAATACACTGCAATTGAAGTCTTTGTAATATATTTATAAGTTCATTGACCTGAAGGAGACCTCATCGAGTTGTAGGATAGGAGGACTCAATTTATCCACATCGGGGAAACTGAATACCACGACGGACTCCTTCTCCACAGGCTGGAGCTCAGGCCTGCACAAACAGGTTCGTCATAATTCAAGATCAGCGGACAAAAAAGTGAGTCATAATTCAATATCAGAGGACAAACAGGTCAATCATAATTCACTATTAGCAATGCGGACCATCGTTTACATTACTACGATGTTAACTTTTAACACACTGTGAAGCAAACATGGAATATTCAGGTCAAACCACCACCACAGCCAGACATTCTGCTTCTTATTTAATGGCAGTAGAAAATACAATTTGTGAAACGATCAATAGAGAACTTCCTCTACAGGATAAGATGATCAGTACGGAAATAATTATATAATCAACTAGCCATACTTTTACATAGATTTTCGAAGTGAAATCGGTTTAATAAATGTACACAACTTCCATTCTATTATAAATCGTAACCGAAACTCAATATAGTACTGGAAAGACTTACAATTTTTCAAGCATCTTAATTTTACTCTGAACAAGGGAGGCGCGCTTGGCATTGTAGCGGAACTTGTCGATAAACTCTTGCACGTGCGCCCTGAACTGCATCTGGCTGTCGTACTCGCGTTGTTGGTTCTTCTGCCGCTCCGTGCGAGTGTTCAGGAAGTTCTCGTAGTTGCCCCTGCAAGGAAAATAACGTGAGTAAAGCATTCGTGTGCAGTTTAAAATTACGTGCGCTTCTATGAACGTCACTGAAAGTAATCAGAGTGGAGTTTGAGCACGGCAAAGTGATGGTCTTGAGGCTCACCTGTACGACTGGATAGCTCTGGAGTGAAGGTGGAGCACGTCCGTAGGAACAGAGTCGAGGAAGTGTCGGTCGTGGGACACGAGCAGTAAGGTGGTGGGCCAGGTCAGCAGGTAGCCTTCAAGCCATATAATCGCCTTCAGGTCCAACATGTTGGTAGGCTCATCGAGCAGGAGTAGATCGGGTCTAAACACGAATAAATCAAATTTAGTAACAATTAAGCCTACAAAATAACTGAACAATCAATTGAGCCAATGTTTTAACATCCCGTGCTCACTACATCGAAATGAAATTTCGAGTGACGGAGAGGTAGAAGTTAAGATCATTTAGGCATTGTATTAACCCTAGGTGGACAGCATAGGTAGAAATGTACCTACCCTAAGCACGATTGTAACGTCGTAAAATTATGCAGTGTAATGAGGGTTAACGCTTTTCGAGCAAATGACTATCAAATTATGCTCAAGTTTCTCGCGCTTAAAAATGCTTCAAGAGACAACCATTAGGTAAGCCAGTTTGGCCAGGTGCACAAAGCAAGTAAGTTCATTATTTTGAACTTTGTTGTGAAAAAAGGTTCAGCCTCCCTCACCGTGCTATGATGCCACAAGCGTGGATGTCATAAGACGATTTCAATTATTGCAAGAAAAGGTTGCTCACGAATATTAGCAATAAATGGTTGATTTAATGAGCAGATAGAGCATTAATTTAGACTGGCAAATTCTGAACTTCTATGATTTGACAGATTCACTTAGAAAAAAAAAGAGCAGCTCTCGTACACTCACTGAGTAAAGAGAGCTCGGGCGAGGGCTATTCTCATCCGCCAGCCGCCTGAGAACTTCTTGGTCGCTTGTTGCTGCATCTCGCGGGTAAAACCAAGCCCTGAATGACAGGAAGAGTGACATCAGAACCATAATTTATTAATTAGTTGTCACAACTCTTAGTGGCCTCGGCCTTAGGGTACACGTGGAACAGTTGGCCACAATAACGTTCAAGAATTTAAATTTCTATGCAATATTTGACAAAGAGGAATAGAAACGCCACAAGATTGATTTTTTTCACATACTAAATTGCTGTCTTTTTAGTTATGGGATTCACCACCATAAGTTTGGAAGGTTTTTTTCATTATAATATCAACTCTAGAGCAGTTTAGCTTTAATAAGCTTGGACTGAGTAAGCAAATTCATGTATAAACGGAATAAGCAGTGCAGGATTTCCTACATTTTACATCAGTAGAGCTTTATAAGCAATTTCTTACCACAGAGAATAACAGAAGCCTTTGCAGGCGCTTTATCGGCCTCAATAGCCTGCAGCTCAGCATACACTGCAGCCAGGCGCTCACTCAGGGCTTGATCACTGTCCCTGCAACACGCAAAATCTTATAGATACTCGTGCAAAGATACTAAAATTGTAAATTCATGCTAGTAATCAATTATTTCAAGTCAATTATCATCCGTGACTGAATATTAAAACTGTAGATATCAAAACTTTTTTAGCAGAATAAGAAATCTTTTTGCAGAAAAATGCAAATTTTAGGTAGGACGTTTTTGGAGGTGGAGACGCTTGTAAATTTGCTAAAAGGACTATTTCAATATAATAATGTTAAATAAATTATTATACCGGAGATGAAAATTGCAAGATGAAAATTGCAAGATGAAAATTGTGATGCAAGATGAAAATGACGCAAGATGAAAATTGTGATTGTACATAAAAAAAGATAAATTATGGCTTTTTTCACATTTAAGTTTGTACGGTAAGTACCCTCCAGCAATGCGCTGCTGCAGAGCCTTCTCTTCCTGCAGTAGAGCATGACGAACAGTGTCACACTGCAAGACGCTCTCTAGTGCACTCGTGTCGTCAGCTGTCACCTCCTGCTCCACATGCAGCACGGAGATGTGAGATGGAATTCGTAGCACGCCCCTGTAAATGATTTTTATAAAATTGGGCCTTAGAAGCGTGATGCAACCTTAAATTCAATTTTTTTTAAACCTCTTAGTGGGCAATAATGCTTCTTAAAAAAATCAAGTGCCCAACTGCAAGAAAGCACACTTTAACAAAAAATTAAGGGAATCCAATCTTGTAGAAACAATTCATGGTATTTGTGTAACATAAACTGTGGAGACTCACGCTGCAATCATCCTGAGTAGAGTTGTCTTGCCGAGTCCATTGCGACCAATGAGGGCATACCGACGACCAAACGCCAGAGTGATGGTTGAGTTTTGAATGAGTACCCTGAACATTATTCAATAAATATTTCATGAAATTATCAACAAGAGAAGAGACTAGAATAAACTTAACATAAAGAGACTAAACAATTTTGTAAGTAATTAAATAAGAGGCGGCAATTGGTTTCAACTTCTTTTTGTCAGCTTAAACATAGAAATAATTTATGCAAATGAAACTTATAAATAAAATTAATTTTCTGAAAGGATAAACCTAGGGTGGTAAATTAAATGGCATAAAAGAAATATTTAGATTATTCAGTGAAATGTTCTCACCTGTCACCAAAAGCAACATCAAAGTTTTCTATCCTGATGTCCTTGGTGTTGTTACCACCTTTGGCATCGAGTGCTCGATCTTTCCTGCTAATTTCCTGAAACATATATTATAACTGGTATGAATAATCTCAGATTAGAATCGTTATTACTTTGTACATAGAATTTTCCTTCCAAACTAGAGGTAAGTTGGAACATCAATCATAATCCTAGCAAAACTTCAATAGTATTTCTCTGTACATTGTACAAGACACTTCGAGAAGTTTCCTTTCAAACTAGAGGTTAACTGGAACATCTATCATAGTCCAAGGAAAACTTCAATAGTATGTCTCAGTACAAGACACTCCAAGAAGGAGATCAACGGAGAAGTTGATAGCCCAAGTTCAAGTACCTGAGTGGCAGTGGCCATGGTGTTGACAATAGCAGGTGGCTGGTATGACTGCTCATTGCCTCGCTTTTCTCTCTTCTCACGAAGCTTAGCTTCAGCCTTCTCCAATTTCTTTTGGTCTACTTTCTGATGGTTATGGACCACATTATAATTAGGCACACAAATTTTTTTTTTGCAACACTGAATAAAAGCAATGCCTTAGTTTTACAAATAGTACACAAGGTTCTGACACACAATATTACTTTTAGCAACCATAAATATGAGTTGGATATATAGCACATGAGATTTTGACACACAAAATAGTAATTTGCAACACTTAATTTGAGCAAACCTTAGTGGAACAAACTGAAAAAAATTAATTTGAACAAACAGGCTTTTTGAAAGACACCATGTCCCTTGTTGACTATTAGTAGAATTGATAATTATGTAAATTGATAATTCTGTAGCATTGGTAATTATGTAGAATTGATAATTATGTAGAATTGATAATTATGTAGAATTGATCAATCTGTAGAATTAAAAATTATGTAGATTGATAATTAAGTAGAATTGATCAATATGTAGAATTTATAATTCTGTAGAATTGACAATTCTGTAGAATTAATAATTCTGTTGAATTGATAATTATGTTGAATTGATAATTGCGTAGAATTTATAATTCTGTCATTTTGATAATTCAGTAGAATTAATAATTATGAATGAAGGAGAGTTATTCATGTTCATCATACATAAGCTCTCACCATGGAATCATCTCGTTGCTGAATCCAAACACTCTTGACCTCTTCCTGTCTTTCCTGGTCTTCAGCCATCTGGGCAAGCTGGATGGGAGAGGTGAGAAGCATTTTGCTGCCTACGCTGCTTGCACTGTCAGATGTAACACCATTGGTGCTACAGGACATCAAGTCTTCACACAACTTCCTGCAATACAAAATAATTTGATCAAATGACATCACCTACAAAAATCAAGAAATATAATTGAAATAAAGTATGAATGATAGGCTTGATCCTTAAGAAATTCTATGCCGATGTTTGAAGTATGAAAAAATTAGTTCTCAAATTCCACAAAATTGTTGAAACAACTGGTACCAAACTTAGTGCTATTATGCTTACAAAGACATGCATAGATAAAAATTGCAATAAAATATAAAAAGTAGGCATCTATAAGTAATCCATCACTACATTTTACAAGGATTTGTAATCAATACATAATATCTAAAATGAATCACCTTATTTCAGTGTCTTTGTCAGCCCCTACACTCTCCATGAGCAAGCCTCCAATAGCATCATGTAACTCTTGGCCATCAGAAAAATCTCCCAAATTCTCCAGTACACCTAATCAAAGGGAGAGAAGTTTAAGTTTTGACATATAAGATGCAAAAAGTTTTCCTTAAGAAAAAATTTAAGTCAATAGCACCAAAGCTAAATGATATTGAGTAATCAGTCTGAGCTTTAGTTATTGTACTGAATATTTGTCAATAGTATTTTGAGAAATTTTCACACATAATATCAATAACAAATGAGTTGCCATTATACTCAAGTTGTTGGCTGAAATAGAAACCATAAATTGTTTATATAGAAATGTATGAAAATTTTTAAGTTATACATAGAGATAACTGAAGCTTTTTTACACAATTGCAATATATCAAGTGTTGCATACTAGTATTTAAATTGTCTTAGATGAAATGTGGTCAGTAAATTGCAGTTTATAAACAGTATCTTCTATCACTGACAGAAGATACATTTTCAACCAAAATTTCAAATTTCAATCTGTTGAGCAGACTCTAGAGCAGAAGGAATTAGATAAAAAAAGTTACTATTTCAATTGAATAATACTTTTATTACCATCAGGAAGAACTTACCTTCAACATACTGGAATATTTCTTCATCAAGCCCAGGGAACTTTTTCCTAAACACGGAACTTGTACCAGTCATACTTGTAGCTTACTGAAATCAAAATAAATTTTTATTTTTATTACAGACAAAGTTTTGCTTGATTAAATTTTTTGTTGAACACTAGAGAAAGATGTTTATAAAACACTAATCATACTGTAATCTAAATGCAGACACTGTATCAGATATTACCAAGATTGTAGGCAAAGTTGACAACTCTTCAAATTTGGATAAAACAATTGATGCAAATGTATAGTAAAATTAAAAATTTAATTGCCATTGCCAGGTAAATATACCTGGCAATGGCATTTTAGAGTATGAATCAGAACAAGCTATACATAGCAATGTTTTACTAATGTATATTTTGTGATAAATATGAATAATCGCAAAACTGTCATATAATATTTTACATTTTCGAATTTCCACTTATGTTATATAGAATTTGTTTTGCAGGTGCATTTATTTAGCTCCGAGCGTATGATGATTTTGCTGTGAGCTTTGATCAGGTGGTGCCTAGTCTCAAGACTGATGAGGCAAGGCAAGTCAGTCGTGGCTGAATCAGTGAATGGCTTAGTCTTGCACCTGACACGTTGGCCACAGTGAAAAGTCTACGACCATTTTTATTCCAGGAAAATTGTTATTGTTTTATTCCAATTCGAATTATTGTTTTATTTCAATTGTTATTGGAAAAGACCCTCACTTGCCACCTCCAGTCTGCAGGGAAAAGAAACTTAATGAGGGTGGCTCACAACGAGACGAGACCGTCACACGCACGGTGCTGTAGAAATGACAGTAAAATGTATTACTGGAATAGAATTGGATGTGAAATAATGTAAAGAACGTAATAAGAGAGAACGTAATAAGAAAGAATAATGTAAAAACGAAAAAAGTGAGCTATAAGAACCTCGGAGCAAGGAAGGGAAAGAACAGACAGCCACAAGCTGCAGAAGATGAAGAGATGCCCAGGTATGAATGCGTATTTGATGGCAGTATGTCTGGTGACCTGATGTTCTGCGTGAGTACAAATGACTCAAGTTTGAATACACGGACATAAAGGTGGAATAAAATTAGAGCAGATATTTGTTTTATGTGTGACAGAGGCGAGAAAGAAGCTGCGGAGCACTTGATGATGGAGTGTGATGTATAGGAGAGAGAACGACTGAAAATTGTGAGAGTGATACTGGGTGAGAGTGATGGTGTGATGTACGAGAGAACGGGAGATGAACTGATTGCAATGATAGTCGGTTTGTCAACATGGGTGACTGCTTCCATGACTGAGAGTGTAAAACGATATTTGTAGAGCGCATGGAGAATGAAGGGAAAGGGGAGGTTGGTGGGAATGGAGGCTGGAAGGGTATAAAGAATCAAGCAGAAATAAAAAAATAATAACAGTAACAATATCAATATAAAACAAGGAACTATTTACGGCTCCTAATATCAAATTCCAGTTTCAAACACTCAAGTTCATAGCATGATAGACCAAATATCTCTAATGTTGAACTTTATTTCCCTCAGCTTCCATTTCATCTCAACACGAACTTCCCCACCCCTCTAGCCTCTGCTCTAATATCGCTCCCACCTGAATTTTTTCCACTTCTTCTGCCAAAAAAAAAACTAATATGTGCTGCTTGACAGCTAGCCGAGTAAATGTCTTTTTCAGGGTCAACACGACCCAAATCAAAAATCAAATTCCACTAGCATCATAGCCATGCGATGCCCCGACGTAAGTCGACCAATATCTGAAGCCCACAGGAATATTTCTCAGATTATTAATGACGTAAACGTAAACAAGTATAAGTGACAGTAGTAGCAATTGCTTGTCATTTTTCCAATTTCTGAAGTAAATTTGAGAAAACAATTTTGTTCCTTGTGAGGTTAGTCTCCTGAAAATTGTAGGCTTAAATGAGAAACGAAAACATTAATAGCAGATCTCGTCTAGCCGAAGAGGTCCTTACACAAGCAGATTAATCCTCTTATAGACTGTAGAAGCAATATGTTCAGGTTTATCGCTAATCCTTATGATGTTCATCACAGAAGCTGGTCGAGCTGGACCTTGAAACTATCGAAGCAAATGCTTACATATGCGTTTGGTCAACGGCGCACTTATAGCACAGAGTTTAGGAATTAAATGTCGGCAAACATAAATATCACAATTTGAATCAATTATTGTCACTTATCATAATTTTTTGTTATGAAAGTATACCGCAACAGCTAATAAGGTATGGTAAGCAGCTATTTTTGTTGTCTTTGCCCTGTTACGTATTGGTCTGCTCAGGTGATAGGTCAATTTGCAAGACATTTACCGTCCGTTATCTTCCTGAGATACTAACGCCGCTCATTTCTTGGCAGTTTTAAAAGCTTCCAACTTCTTTTCATTGGATTAAGATCATTTGCGACTCATTTGTTATTTGGCTGTTTAACTTGAGAATATTTGTTACGACACAGTTGTGCATCCTCAGCACGGTCCGTTTTATGCGCTAAATACGAATAATAATAAACCATTTCAACAAGTCTGCTGCAATACCAATGTTGCAAACAAAAAATGTTAAACTGATCCAATAAATAGATCAATCGTGTTGAAATTGTTCAACTGGAAGTTGCAATCGCCTAATTCCTGAAATTGTCAGTTGTCTGCCGCAGCTGACGTGCTGCGGGACCCGACTGACAGGCCACAGTGTAACGCGGAGCCATGCCTCAGTATCGCAATGAAAACTTGGATGTGAGGTTGTTGGTGCTGCGTTCAGCAAAATTTGTGACCATTTTTGGTGCTAGATAGATTCTTTTGGCGTAAAAGTAAGTCAAGTACAACAAGCAAGCTAATTTTATTATAAGGTATTTATTTTGTACCTTATGTTTCGTTCCAGTATGAGAAAAATCATTTGACACCTGTGAGAATTTAACCTTGATTAGTGATAGGAGTTCGTTCTTGTAGTGTTTGGAATCAATTGAACTTTGATCCAGTATCTCGTGGTAAGATGCATGTGTTTCTTTCCATATAAGTTCTTCTACCTGTAGTCTTACGTAATTGTAATGTGTGCTTAAGTTAAGGAATTTCCAGGACAACTTTTTACATTGTCATTTGTGAACTTCCATCTCCGCAGCGGCTGCGGTACCTCCCGATTGCAACTAGTCTTTAGACTCGACTGAGGGATAGAATTGGAATGGAAGGAGGAAAGTCATTCTACGATACTACTAGTGTTGTGTTCATTAAAAGACCTAATTATTCTTCTATTTTATCACGATCAGTTTTTTATCACCATCAGTTCGACTATGATCAGTTTTGAAGGAAAAGCTCCAAAAGAAAGTTACTTGCGAAACCTTTTTCGAGTATCGGAAATAATAAGTGATGATTCTATTGACATGATAATGGTAGTTGTAATGAACGAATAGCGGGGCATGTACTGTAATGAAGTATTACAGCACGCATTCTAATCATCGACAGGATATGTGATATGTCGATTGTTGTAATCAACGATCACGTCTAGATTCATGATTTCCTGACCCAGTCAAGAAATGCAAAAAAAGCCTTGCTGAATAAAGCATCAAACTATCAAAATAGAAACCTAGCCAAGTCAAGTATCGTGTGATTCATGCGATTCTAGCCAGTTGTTAAAAATAACGAAGATCGTCGTTATAAAAATACCTAACGAAGTTGTTAAAAATAACTAGAAGATCGTCAGGTTAATAAGTTTAGGATTAAACTTGATTAATATTTCACTGAAACTTGATTTCGCGATTCTGAGATGAAATATGTAACGTGTGCTGTTCACTGTGTTACGCAGTCACTACATTCGTAATCACCGCTGCCATCACACTCATAGTCACCGCAGTCACAGCACCCATAGTCACAGCACCCATAGTCACAGCANACCGTTCAAGGCTAGAGCGGAAAAAGTTCCTGCATCCTGACACACTGCCGGCGTTGCTGCACGCGAGTGGCTAATATGGACCGGGAGCGACAGCGCTGACGTTACCAAGGGATCGTCGTCCAGACCTGTTGATAATTAGAAGCTAATTACCGATGAAGCACTTCAAATAATTGGGTTTTGAAATTCAGGGTGAAATTTTAGGTGGAACTAGAAATTTAGGGGGGAATTCTACGTGGAACCTGAAATTCAGGCTGAAGTTTGCTGTGGAACATTGCTGACTATTTCTATTTATTTACTTTGGTCTCTGTACAATGTACATTATTTTTTATTTAGTTATATCAGCTTGTTGAAACATGAGAACCAGTTAGAGTGAATATGAAGCCCTTTTTCATTTATAGGCACCAGCAACACCAAACAACTATAGGTGACACTGTTGTGACAGTGTCACCTATAGTTGTTTGGTGTTGCTGGTGCCTATAAATGAAAAAGGGCTTCATATTCACTCTAACTGGTTCTCATGTTCCAACAAGTTGATATAACTAAATAAATAAATAGATGTACATTGTACAGAGACCAAAGTAGCTAAATAGATATACCTACATAAGTTAAGATAAATCTTTTATTACGAAATCTTCTGTGTCTCTCACATCGCATGCACAGTTCTAGAATTGCACCGCCACTTGAACTCAGGATCATCGTATTACTTACGATCTTCGCCACTATAAAAATCTTTGTTACTATAACAATACTTAAGTATAACAGCTTATGTTGAAATATAGATCGTCGGGGAAGCTGTTCGTTAAATTACTGATTTTTTTTGACAATTTGAGCAATGTCGCCGGCTCTGGTGAAGAGTCGAGTTGTGGTTTATCGACTTTGTGATTGGCCGGGCTCGTTGAAAAATTTAATTGTGATCGGATGACTTCATCATATAAAATTTTCAATTGGCTTGGTTAATCGAAGATTTTAACATTTATGAATCAGCTTCATTGTAGCATTAGCCAGCTTTTACCAGACTTCGTTTAGGACATCGGCTAGGATTGTTGAAGGCTCAGTTGAACGCTTTAGCACTTATTGGCTGGCTTTGTTGAAGGCTTTAGCACTTATTGGCTGGCTTTGTGTAAGGCTTTAGCACTTATTGGCTGGCTTTGTGTAAGGCTTTAGCACTTATTGGCTAGCTTTGTGTAAGGCTTTAGCACTTATTGGCTGGCTTTGNTACGTACCAACGTAACAGACGCACGGACTACGTACCAACGTAACAGACGCACGGACTACGTACCAACGTAACAGACGCACGGACTACGTACCAACGTAACAGACGCACGGACTACGTACCAACGTAACAGACGCACGGACTACGTACCAACGTAACAGACGCACGGACTACGTACCAACGTAACAGACGCACGGACTACGTACCAACGTAACAGACGCACGGACTACGTACCAACGTAACAGACGCACGGACTACGTACCAACGTAACAGACGCACGGACTACGTACCAACGTAACAGACGCACGGACTACGTACCAACGTAACAGACGCACGGACTACGTACCAACGTAACAGACGCACGGACTACGTACCAACGTAACAGACGCACGGACTACGTACCAACGTAACAGACGCACGGACTACGTACCAACGTAACAGACGCACGGACTACGTACCAACGTAACAGACGCACGGACTACGTACCAACGTAACAGACGCACGGACTACGTACCAACGTAACAGACGCACGGACTACGTACCAACGTAACAGACGCACGGACTACGTACCAACGTAACAGACGCACGGACTACGTACCAACGTAACAGACGCACGGACTACGTACCAACGTAACAGACGCACGGACTACGTACCAACGTAACAGACGCACGGACTACGTACCAACGTAACAGACGCACGGACTACGTACCAACGTAACAGACGCACGAATTAGTTATGTGCACGGTTTTCATTCGGGCGTCACGCAAAATTTCTCAGCCTTGTAGATGGGTGGACACAGTTTACTATCATCGCAGAACGAGGCTTCATTTGGAGCCATGCTTGCACTGCCAATTAAATCTTATGGAGAAATTTTTCAAATACCTCTAGAGTTTGTATATCGTTTGGGTAGTTGCCTGTAGTGAGTGTGAGGCGAGTAACAGCCTCTAGAGTGTGCGTATAGGTTGGGTAGATGCTTGTAGTGAGTGTGAGTTGAGTAACAGCCTCTAGAGTGTATATATAGGTTGAGTAGATGCTGCTAGAGTGCCTGAGTCGAGTAACAGCCTCTAGAGTGTATATATAGGTTGAGTAGATGCTGCTAGAGTGCGTGAGTTGAGTAACAGCCTCTAGAGTGTGCATATAGGTTGAGTAGATGCTGCTAGAGTGCGTGGGTTGAGTAACAGCCTCTAGAGTGTGCGTATAGGTTGAGTAGATGCTGCTAGAGTGCGTGAGTTGAGTAACAGCCTCTAGAGTGTGCGTATAGGTTGAGTAGATGCTGCTAGAGTGNCAATCATGTTACTGACATGTTTAGTGTTACTGCCACAATCATGTTACTGACATGTTTAGTGTTACTGCCACAATCATGTTACTGACATGTTTAGTGTTACTGCCACAATCATGTTACTGACATGTTTAGTGTTACTGCCACAATCATGTTACTGACATGTTTAGTGTTACTGCCACAATCATGTTACTGACATGTTTAGTGTTACTGCCACAATCATGTTACTGACATGTTTAGTGTTACTGCCACAATCTTGTTACTGTCGAGTGTCGTAGCGATATTGCATGTTACTATCGCCCGCGGGTTATTGCCATCTATCGTGGGGAGACTAATTGTGGGTATGGTTGTCACCCTAAGTTCTGTTGCAAAGGTTGTCCCATACATGGAAATGTTTCACAATGAGAAAACGTTCAACATGGTTATCCTTATAGCTGCATATCCACCAGTAATGTTTCTTTACATGAAATGGGCATTGCTATCATCCATATTATTGGTGCAAAGGTTCCTCCATACATAGAAACGTACCATAACAATAATAATAATGTAATATAGCTGTTTTAGGGCGTGATAACGGTAGTTGTAATGAACAAAAAGTGGGGCATATACCGTAATGAAGTATTACATCACATATTCTAATCATCGACAGGATATGTCGGTTTTTGTAATCAACGATCACTTCTGCATTCTTGATTCCTTGGCCCAGTCAAGAAATGCATTAAATATAAATGTCTTGCTGAATAAATTAAAAATAAATACGCACCAACGCCAAAGTTTACCAAGTTAATTATCTTTGTGTATATTTATTTTGGTGTAGTTATGTTTCTTGGTACAAAAAATAGAACTTCTGTGTAGATATTTATATTGCTGCTGCTTGGTACAAAAAAAATCGAGCACCAGTGTACAAAATGTGCATGATTCTACAATGCTAAATATATATAACCAACGAGGAAGTGAGGAAGCGTCAATGTGATCAATGTTGGTCAGTGCTGCTGCCTTTGCCGTGCGTTTTGTATAATTATCATCGGATGATGGACCATGCAGGAACTCTTATTAGAAAATCATACGTAGATATTGATGATAATATCGTGTGCTACCGTTTTAGGGCTTGCATCCTTGACATGAAAGCTGACGTTGTGCCTCTAAAGTGTGCGCTCAGAAGAATTAACGGGTCAAATAGTCTAAATATTGACACGCTTTATGCGAGTAGCACAGATGCGCCCTTATGCTGAACAGACCAAACTGGGTTAAGATGACTAACGCAAAGGCAATTAAGAAGTGTGTTGACATTTGAGCAAGTCACGCTAATTTATTTGAGTGTTCCGCTCAATTCATCGTAACGAGACAGCGCCTGGTCGTTGAATGTTCCCTTGGGACAAACTTGATACTAATTGCTATCTTCTATAATTCATATGAGACCATCGCCGTATAAGCAGTTGTGGTACACTCAATTCCTGGTACCAAAAAGGATTACCATAAATCTGGAGATTTTCGGTGAAAGCTTCTGATTGCGTGGCTCCACGCGTGCCAGGAAATTTTTGTGTCATCGCGGCGCCTTGATTGCGAAGTTGCTTTGCGGAGGAAGAAGAGAAAACGTTCCAGTCGAGTGACGTCACTGACAAACCTGTATGACGTCACTGGCCAACCTGCGTGACGTCACTGGCAAACCTGCGTGACGTCACTGGCCAACCTGCATGACTTGTCGCGGGTTAACGCGCGCGTCTGTGACGTCATCCACTCGGGCAAATTTATAGACTTTACCAAATAGCGATGCACTTTTTGCCCTTTGCGTGGGCCATCCTGACCCAGTTTTATCGGACGAAAGGACGTATCAGTGCTACACGCAAAAAGTATGTCTCTATTTGGACAATAAGACCCTTTCATTTTTCCGAGTGAGAGCACATACGTGCGTACGTACATTGACGAGATCGTGATTCCAGCAAACGATGACGTCGAACGTATAGGTTTTACGCTGAATTAAATCGTCGTCCATGAATAAACAGAATGATGATGTCTGGAGTTCG
Source organism: Hyalella azteca (assembly GCF_000764305.2). Lineage (NCBI taxonomy): Eukaryota > Metazoa > Arthropoda > Malacostraca > Amphipoda > Hyalellidae > Hyalella > Hyalella azteca. The sequence goes on from NW_025940007.1 coordinate 57,512, forward strand.
GCGTAAGAATTCCAGCGTTTAAATATTTCAAGTTATAAATGCTATAATATTACTGCATGTACTGCTAAATCATATCTTGGATTCTTCGCATTATTAATTGGGGATGGTCCTGAAAAATACAAATGTACTATATATGCAACTGTATTATAACTGGAAATATATTATAAATGCTAATGCACTATATATGCAAATGTACTAAGAGTTCTTTGCTCGACATTATCATCTTTTTGTCTCGCAGTGTTCATCACAATGAGTCTTATTTTAATCATAGCACATGTGAATACGCGCAGGAATGTTTGACAAATCATTTCTTCTCTGCAGTTAATCTATTGATTCTTGAGGACGCAATTATTACCTAATTTCTTCTAATTGTTGTCGTAACTATTCATGGTATTCAACAAGTATTGGATTGCCACCTGCGTTGAAATGCCGGTGAGTGCAAGTAACGTTCTAAGTAACAGTCCAATAGTCTCGTGCAGCTGAAGGCGCTAAAGTAACGCTCCAGTAATGCGAGAGTCTTGTACTGTCACTATTAACATCACTTGCAACAACTTTTGTAACATCACGAGTAACACCACTTGCAACAACGCTTGTAACATCACGAGTAACACTACTTGCACCAACGCTTGTAACATCACGAGTAACACTACTTGCAACAACGCTTGTAACGCCTCGAGTTTTTCATACCCACACCTAGCTCCTATACGCATCCCCATGCATGAGCTGCGGTTTGCTAGCTTCCATTATAAGTAACTTGCTTCGTCATCGTTATAAACTGCGTGTTTTATACGTCGTCAGTATAGCAGCAAACTTGCTTGATTTGCCAGTAAAAAATCATGAAAAATGCATTGATTTCAATCAGTATTGAGCTTGGATACTGATGCCCTAATGCAGTCATGCCTTATCAGCACTTCTTCGGTGTGGTGATAATGCATGTGGTGAAGGTATAACTTGCATTCGCTATTTCTCGCAGTTTGCTTGTAAATGCGCTCTGCCTTCTTTATTTGTATGAATGTCTTTTGGGCTCAGGCTTACTTGTACGTCTGGGCTTGGTGATCATTTAAATGTCTGGGCTTGATGCTCGCATCAATGGCTGGACTGGGACTCTCTTGAATGTCTGGGCTTGGTACTGGGCTTGGGGCTATTAATGGCCAATAGCTGGTCTTGGGCTCGCATGAATATCTGGGTTTGGGACTCAGTTGAATGTCTGGGCTTGGGACTCGTTTAAATGTTTGGGCTTGGGACTCGCTTATATGTCAGGGCTTGGGACTCGCTTATATGTCAGGGCTTGGGACTCGCTTATATGTCTGGGCTTGGGGCTCCCTAAATGTCAAGGCTTGGGACTTGCTTATATGTCTGGGCTTGGGGCTCCCTTAAATGTCTGGGCTTGGCACTCAATTGAATGTCTGGGCTTAGGACTCAATTGAATGTCTGGGCTTAGGACTCAATTGAATGTCTGGGCTTAGGACTCATTTGAATGTCTGGGCTTGGGACTCATTGAATGTCTGGGCCTGGGGCTCACTTAAAAGTTCTGGGCTCACTTGAATGTCTGGGCGGGGACTCATAGAATGTCTGGGCTTGAGACTCACTTAAATGTCTTGATTTTGCTTTCACGTAAATATCCGGGCTTGGGACCAGCGGGATTTTCTTCCTCCTGACCTTACAATTCGATTTCTGACATTTATTCTCCCGCGCGCTCAAGGCTAGAGCAGAAAAAGTTCCTACATCCTGACACACTGCCGACGTTGCATCACGCGAGTGGCAAATATATATGGACCGGGAACGACAGCGCTGACGTTACCAAGGGATCGTCGTCCAGACCTGTTGATAATTAGAAGCTAATTACCGATGTAGCACTTCAAACAATTGGGTTTTGAAATTCAGGGTGAAATTTTAGGTGGAACCAGAAATTCAGGGGGTAATTCTATGTGGAACCTGAAATTCAGGCTGAAGTTTGCTGTGGAACATTGTAAAACAGTGTCATCTATAGTCTGTCTCTTATACACATCTAGATGTGTATAAGAGACAGTTATTGTCCTGTTTTGCAGTGCTGGGGGAAAGCAAATGTCTCGTGAGCAGTTGGCCTCTGAAGCAAAGCACGGAGTTCATGTGGGTTTTACTTNGGTGAAATTTTAGGTGGAACCAGAAATTCAGGGGGTAATTCTATGTGGAACCTGAAATTCAGGCTGAAGTTTGCTGTGGAACATTGTAAAACAGTGTCATCTATAGTTGCTCGGTGTTGCTGTGGCCTATAAATGAAAAAAAGGGCTTCATATTCACTCTAACTGGTTCTCATGTTTCAACAAGTTGATGTAACTAAATAAATATAACTAAATAATATATAAATAACTTATGTTGAAATATAGATCGTCGGGGAAGCTGTTCGTTAAATTACTGATTTTTTTTGACAATTTGAGCAATGTCGCCGGCTGTGGTGAAGAGTCGAGTTGTGGTTTGTCGACTTTGTGATTGGCCGGGTTCGTTGAAAAATTTAATTGTGATTGGATGACTTCATCATAGAAAATTTTCAATCGGCTTGGTTAATCGAAGATTTTAACATTTATGAATCAGCTTCATTGTAGCATTAGCCAGCTTATGCCAGACTTCGTTTAGGACATTGGCTGGATTGTTGAAGGCTCAGTTGGTGGCTTGAGCACTTATCGGCTGGCTTTGTTGAAGGCTTTAGCACTTATTGGCTGGCTTTGTGTAAGTCTTTGGCATTTATTGGCTGACTTTGTATATTATATCGAATGAGATTCTCATTGTGAACTGAGAGCGAGACGAAGACTCACGCGCCGTTATACTCTGCTGTTGGTGACAAGGATAATTGCTTCATTGCTTTATTAATGAACTTTATTGCTGACGGTAACATTCTGGTGGCACAAGGCTGTTCAGGCACAGCAAGCACAGCGCAGCAAGCCCGGCACGGCACAGCAAGCACAGCACGGCACGGCACGGCGCAACAAGCACAGCACGGCAGACAATTATTGTATGTTCGTCGGTGAGCGAAGGCGGTCGACTTAGTTTTCCATTTATCGGTGATTCGTTTGATCTTACTAATGGGTCAATGTAAAGCATGATTACGCATTTACGGTCTTACCACGCATTTATGGCCTCACCAAGCATATACTACGGCCTCACCAAGCATATACTACTGCCTCACCACCAATTTACGGCCTTATCTCGCATTAATGGCCTCACCGCGCTTTTTACGGCTGGAAAATAAGATTCAATGTAAGAGATTTGCCGTCATGTTTATACTTCAAGCTTCAGTTTCCATTGTTGCCATGGAGACGGCCAGGATCCTGCAGGAAACTTGTCGCCGAGGCCTAATGTTCTTCCGTGTCATGATTGATGTATGTTGATATATGCAATGTACATGAATTATTTATATCTACGTAAGTAATTTATGCGATATAGATTGATTATTCTGTACTTTACACTCAGAGAATGAAATGGGTCATGTTGTCCATATAGTGACACTTTCTGCAAGCAACACTGAAACGTTTTTTGTCGATCCAAACTAGGCGTGTCAGGACAAAGAGTGCATCGTTATTTGGATAAAGACACTCATTTCTTTGAGTGTTAGCTTCTATGGTATATAATCACTGTCGTCATTTGCATACGACTCTCACTTAGTTCAATGAGTGTCGTCATTTACATATGACTCATTCATCTCAAAGTCTCGGTGATAACTGTCAAGAGCTTTGCATTTAAAATCCAGGCAGGACTAGGACGTGCATTTGCACGTACGCCCTGACCCTGCTTAGAATTATGGCGAGTCTTGAATGCTGGTGGAAAAAATCATCCTCAATGTTGTGTTCAACCTCGCTTATAATTGGGGTATATCATTTACAAGTGGGGTATCATTTACATTGGGGTATATCATTTATTCAAGGCACTACAGTTTCTAGTCCGAGTTACACTAGGGCGGGTAATCCCCTAGTTAATACACTAGGGTCGTAACCCCCTAGTCACACTAGGGTTGTATCCCACTAGTTACACTAGGGTTGTACCCCCCTAGTTACACTAGGGTTGTAACCCCCTAGTTACACTTGGGTTGTAACCCCCTAGTTACGCTAGGGTTGTAACCCCCTATATAGTTACACTAGGGTAGTAACCCCCTAGTTACACTATGGTTGTAACCCCCTAGTTACATTAGGGTTGTAACCCTCTAGACACACTAGGGTTGTGAGCCCCTAGTTACTACACTAAGGTTGTAACCCCNGCTATGCTGCGTTCAGATTGTTATATCATCGAGGGAAAATGTTAGCGGTGCAGATTTTTGCTGCGTCGGCGAATCACGAATTAGTGAAGGTTACCTGAGCCATGCGAAGCTCCACTCAGAAAAATTAATGTCATATTGTCCCAGTAGTGATGCTTATTATAGCCTACAGCACGAGCATTATTGTTGGACTAAACTGGGTTAGGATGACCTACACAATGACAAAAAGTGCATCGCTATTCGGACAAAATCAGGATATTCTCAAACAACAGGCCGTTTTGTTAAACTAGCTTCAGTATATACATGCAGCGGCCTGAGGACACGTACCGTCAAGTGGGGTGATTTCGGCCACCGGGGGTGATTTCGGCCACCGGGGGTGATTTCGGCCACACCTACAACAGAAACAAATGGCAGCAAAACAAAATAATGAACGTAGGCCAAAATTATGTGACTGGGGTGACTTTGGCCACCGAGGTCACTTTGGCCAACGTTTATTATTTTGTTTTGCTGCCATTTGTTTCTGTTGTAGTGGTGGCCGAAGTCACCCCCGTGACTTCGGTGACCGAAGTCACCCCCGTTAACCAAAATCAGCCCAGTTGACGGTATAGCGGCCTATATAATTACATGTAACGTCTGACATCTCGTGTGTGATTGGAAGGCTTAGCTTGAAAATCTATCAGTTATCAGTTGGCTGACGGAGTTACAAACTCGTAGCTAGTTATAATACTACGGTCACTGATGTTATAATTTGAACCAGCGATGTTATATTTGTGGAATTACATTTAATTAACACTGATGTTATATTTGCGAAAGCGTTAGTTAAACTCGATGTCGATTCGTGCCGACCTGGCGTCAGATAAACTTGGTGATAGCGATCACGTCGTTTGCTCGTATCGCTCTTATCTCCAGACCTCGTATCCCTATCTATCTGCTCGTGTCGCTCGTATCTCGGGGTCTCTTACCTTTTCTTCTTGTGATTCTCCTTTTTGCTTGCCTCTTTTTCAATTCATCTTCTCTTAGTTTTCTCTAACAACCTCCAAAACTTGCCTTAATAATGCCATCTCGCGATCTTTCATCGTATGAAAGAAAATTGTAATTACGTGAATATTGGAATTCCTAATCGAAATTCAAACTTGGTAATGAATGAATTATTTTTGCTAGGTACCTACAAGTGTTAATGCCGACGGAACAAGTTAACATACATTTAACAATGGAAGTCATGTTTAGGTACCGGTATCCAAGTAAGTACGTAGTGTAGTAGCTATCCATTGTGTCGTCATTAGTGTACATTGGCGCAATGTGATGAGAAATTTGCATATAGAGAACATCTTAGTTACCTATTCTAGTTGATAGTAATTATGACAGGCACTACAAACAGTACATAGGAACACACAAAACATAGCAGTAGACCACGAATTGAAATCTTATAGTTGCGTTGAAGTCGTGTGTTTGCACCTGTGGATAATTTTGATTTGCGTGTTTCAACGTGTTGGTTTTGATTTGCTTGCGGTTATGGACCATTTTTACGGTTCTCAACGTGTTGTGGGATCTGGTATTAAGCACCCACGTTGCTGATGTGTAGTCGGATATTTTCGAGATGTGTTGCACCAAGTGATGTGTTGCAGCAAGTGATGTGTTGCACCAAGTGATGTGTTGCATCAAGTGATGTGTCGGTGTTGTTGCAGATGGTAGCGCGGGAGGACTTGCTACAGGACCTCCTGTACCTGCTGCAGTGCACGCAGTGGCCCCCAGACCACAACGACATAGTCAAGCTCAAGTCCCCACCTCCCAAACCCGCCAGGGCGCCAGTCCCCGCCCCCGTCCCCACCCCTCCTCATGCCGCCCCCTGTCTCTTATACACATCTAGATGTGTATAAGAGACAGCACGACNAACGACATTGTCAAGCTCAAGTCCCCACCTCCCAAACCCGCCAGGGCGCCAGTCCCCGCCCCCGTCCCCACCCCTCCTGCTGCCGCCCCCCAGCAGGAGGGGCAAGTCTCCCTCGTGGACGTGTTCGTCAGCAGCTTCGCTGGGGAGCACAACCTGCTCCTGCAGGCGCAGTACGAACAGGTCAACCCTGAGCCTCCTGCCATCCTGCCACACGCCTTCCTGCAACCCAGGTGCGTGATGTGCCGTGTGCGTGTCGTGTGATGTGTCGTGTGCGTGACGTGTCGTGTGCGTGACGTGTCGTGTGCGTGACGTGTCGTGTGCATGTCGTGTCGTGTCGTGTTGTGTGCGTGACAGCAGGACCATGTCGTGTGCGTGCCGTGTCGTGTGCTTGAAGTGTCATGTCGTGAGCGTGTGTGCGTGATGTGTCGTGTGCGTGTCATGTCGTGTATGTGGCGTGTCGTGTGCGTGTCATGTTGTGTGCGTGACGTGTCGTGTGCGTGACGTGAAGTGTGCGTGACGTGTCGTGTGCGTGTCATGTCGTGTGCGTGTCGTGTCGTGTGCGTGATGTGTCGTGTGCGTGATGTGTCGTGTGCGTGATGTGTCGTGTGCGTGATGTGTCGTGTGCGTGACATGTCGTGTGCGTGATGTGTCGTGTGCGTGTCGTGTCGTGTGCGTGTCATGTCGTGTGCGTGTCGTGTCGTGTGCGTGACATGTCGTGTGCGTGCAGGACCGTGTCATGTGCGTATCAAGTGTCACATGTACGCACGGCTAACCGACATGTATGCGTGCACAGATCGCTCCCTGCCACGCCTACTGCAGGAGGCCGACAAGACGCCCTCGTCAAGAAGGTGGGGGAGCTGGCCGCCCCCCAGGAGGGGGAGCAGGCGCCTCCCCAGCAGGAGAAGCCCCTGCCCCCGCTGTGCACGGGCACGCAGCGCCTGCTGCTGCAGGTGCTGGCAGACGCTTACCACCTGCAGCATCAGGAGCTCAGCCGCCTCACACACGCTGCTGCTGCTAGACAGGTTAGTGGCATTACAACCATCACCAACTACCATTACACTACCATTACACTACTATTACACTACCATTAAAGCAGCAGGTTAGTGACCATTACAACCATCACCAATTACCATTACACTACCATTACACTACTATTACACTACCAGTAAAGCAGCAGGTTAGTGACCATTGCAACCATTACCATAACATAACCAGTAACACCACCTCCATCACCACTACACTACCACTAACATCACCTCCATCACCACTACACTACCACTAACATCACCTCCATCACCACTACACTACCATTAACATCACCTCCATCACCACTACACTACCACTAACATCACCTCCATCACCACTACACTACCAGTAACATCACCTCCATCACCACTACACTACCA
>NW_025940007.1:65976-66589 GCF_000764305.2 Hyalella azteca
GTTGACAGAACATTGATGTATCTGTTGACAGAACATTGCTGTATCTGTTGACAGAACATTGATGTATCTGTTGACAGAACATTGATGTATCTGTTGACAGAACATTGCTGTATCTGTTGACAGAACATTGATGTATCTGTTGACAGAACATTGATATATCTGTTGACAGAACATTGATGTATCTGTTGACAGAACATTGATGAAGCGTCTCGCCTCAGGGTGCGGTGGAGCCACCGCCTGCAGAGGCTGACAAGGAGGGCGGCAGGGAGACAGCGTCGCAACTGCAGCAGCAGCGCAGAGAACTCTGCCGGTCCCTGGAGCATCTCGTGCTACGGCTGCACCACCTCAAGGTCTGCTCATAGCAACGCTTCTCACTCGTTTTGTTTCTTATTTAAAATGGACCAAAAGATTATTCTTCTGAAAGCAATGAGTAGAGGCAGGGTGGCCCAGTGGTTGTGGCAGGGTGGCCCAGTGGTTGTGGCAGGGTGGCCCAGTGGTTACAGTTCAGAGTACCAGGATTGGAGCAGAGAGGCGCGGGTTCGATCCCAGCTCTGTGCGCCAGTTTCTGGTCAGAATCGGCAAGGAGGCCGGGCGGTTAAGCACAGCAGAATTG
>NW_025940007.1:67097-76209 GCF_000764305.2 Hyalella azteca
ATGGTAGTTCTTAAGTGGGTCATGGTAGTTCTTAAGTGGGTCATGGTAGTTCTTAAGTGAGTCATGGTAGTTCTTAAGTGAGTCATGGTAGTTCTTAAGTGAGTCATGGTAGTTCTTAAGTGGGTCATGGTGTTCGTCGAGTGAGTCATAGTGTTTCAGACAGTGTTACATGGTAATGCTATACTGTCTTTTCTGATGTTTTATTTTGAATCGAACATATTTTGTTATCGGTATATTTAGTGTAGGTACTTATTAGCCTTCAGCCGACGGTAATATTCAGCGATTAAATGCATTATGAATGAATTAGTTACCGTGCGTTATCAGGGGTTAGGTTCTATCCAATGTTATCTATTGGTGATGTATAATGTGATGTTATCTATTGGTGATGTGTGACATGATGTTTTCTATTGGTGACGTATAATGTGATGTTATCTATTGGTGATTTATAACGTAATGTTATCTATTGGTGCTGGATAATGTGATGTTTCTGTTCATCACGATAACATGGTATATTCTTGTCAACTTTTCAGAATTCCTTCACCTTCTGCTGTTGGAGCCGCGGGTCATGGTGGTGATGGTGGAGGTGGTAATGAAGGTGGTGATGGTGTTGATGTTAAACTATCGTCTGGGGGTAAAGCTGAACCCCATACACCTCCCCCCAGCCCCGTGGATAAACGGACAGCCACTCTTCAAAGAGGATTAAAAGGCATACGCAAAAGCTTCAGGAAAATCAAAAACAAAAGCAAAAATCAGGATAACCTGAAGGATTTAGAGGAGGTAAAACCTCCTGTAGTTTTCATCCACCCTGTCCCCCAGACCTCGACTCCCGTCAAGAACGCCACGTCGGAGGAAGACCTAAAGATTAAGTCGTCAAGTGCCTCCCCTTTCCTAAAGTTCCGTAGCTTAAGAGTTAAGAAAAGCGACGCCACGACATTGTTGCGTATCAGCAAAATACGCGCAAGTGTTGGTAAAAAAACTACGCTGCACCGAACAGATCCTACGGCTTCTCCTGTGGTTGTCAGCAAAGAGGAACTCATCATATCCTCTGAACCTCCACTCAAGTCCTACCGACTCAACACGACCATACAGACCGTAGGATCGGTGGAGGATGAATCCTTCGACTCCACCAACCCATTCTCAGATACCGACGAAATTAACGACGAGAAGAATCCTTTCTCACGATCGTATTTGTCGGCATCATCAGTCGAGAGCTGTGATCCTCAACGACGTCCTAAGAGCCTGAGAAGGAGCATTAGGAAAACCTTAAGTAAAATGAGCGGCATTAAAAGTAAAAAGAAGAAAACGGCGGACGTGGCCCCTGAATCGCCCAATGTTGCTGGTCAAACTGCAGTATCGCGGCAGCTTTTCTTAGATCCTACTGATGGTGGAGCGAAGGATTCATCATCCGTGATCCTAGAAGAGGTGCAGGAGGAAACTGTGCCGTCTGCGGAGCCCCCGACGGCGGTCAACGAAGATAATTTCGAGGAGCTCAAATGTCGTCTTATTAATCTCAAAGTAAGATATGATTATGGAGCTCAAATGTCGTCTTATTAATCTCAAAGTAAGATATGATCATGGAGCNTGTGTCTGGGACATGAGTGGGTCTTTGTCCTAATACCGTCAGCGAGGTGACGTGTCTTGTGTCTGGGACATGAGTGGGTCTTTGTCCTAATACCGTCAGCGAGGTGACGTGTCTTGTGTCTGGGACATGAGTGGGTCTTTGTCCTAATACCGTCAGCGAGGTGACGTGTCTTGTGTCTGGGACATGAGTGGGTCTTTGTCCTAATACCGTCAGCGAGGTGACGTGTCTTGTGTCTAGATGTGTATAAGAGACAGACCAAGTGCAGCGCCTTCGACCTCTACAGGAGCGCCTTCTCCACGCTCTACACCAAGCACTTCGTGGAGACGCTCTCTCTCAAGATGGGCGCGCAGAGCTCTGCGGTAAACTCCTTAACTTTTAATGATTTATTATATGTTAACCACTTTACTACGATCACTTTTTCACTTCTCCACGCTCTACACCAAGCATTTCCTGGAGACGCTCTCCATCAAGATGGGCGCGCAGAGTGCTGCGGTAAACTCCTTAACTTTTTATGATTTATCAGATGTTAATCACTTTACTACAATCACTTTTTCACTTCTCCACGCTCTACACCAAGCATTTCGTGGAGACGCTCTCTCTCAACATGGGCACTCAGAGCTCTGCGGTAAACTCTTCAACTTTGATGATTTATCAGATCTGGAGTAGTGATTAACCTAAGCAGTAAGGTGATTAACTTTATGTAAAGTGATAAACTTTAGCAGTAAAGTGATTAACTTTACTGCTAAAAAAGTTAGTGAGACTTTTTTCGATTAGCGATGCATTTCTCGCCATTGTGAGGTTGATTCTCTCCCAGTTTGGCCTAGAAAAAGACGTATCTGTGCTACATGGATAAAGTGTGTTACTATTTGTACAATATGGCCCATCCATTTGCCTGAGTGTAGTGCTTGTTTGCTAATAGTTTATACATTTCTTGCTTATACATGCCGCGTTTGCTTGCGAATTAATATGCCACCATTACAGACGAGCATGGAGGGCGTGGACAGCACGGCCAGTGTGGAGGTGTAGACGCTACTTTATTTAATATAAAATCATGATATTAAATGTTTGCCGCCCCTACAGACTGGTATTGAGGGAATGGACTGCACAGCGAGTGTAGAGGTATAAGAGGCGATACTGTATTTAATTAATATGAAATTATAATATTAAATGTTTGCCGCCCCTACAGACGGGTATGGAGGGCGTGGACAGCACAACGAGTGTGGAGGTGTAGACGCTACTTTATTTAATATAAAATCATGATATTAAATGTTTGCCGCCCCTACAGACTGGCCTGTAAGCCGTGGATGGCACAGCCAGTGTAGAGGTGGAGGCGCTACTTTATTTAATTAATATAAATTATAATATAATGTTCGTTGAACACTCAACGATGTTATTCAATGCACGGAGTTTTGGTTGCGATACGCTGAGTGATATTAAATGATTTAGAAGACCTGCCCGGAGTAATTTTTGTCGACTCAATTAAAAATTATGGATTGACACGTAAATCGCAGCTCAGCAGATACTGTACTTAACTCGGGCTCGTCAACAAAAACTGTAAAATATACTGGTCAGAGCTATGATTTGTAGGGTTCGAGTCTCACGTAAGAACTACGAAGCTGTTTCGTACTCGCTAGAAAGTTGTGGTTCAGTTTTGTTCATAAAATTAATTGTTTCCAGTAAAAATCAGCGACATGAATGCTGTGGCGTCTCAAGTGGCATTGGCGTTACTGCATTGCATAACTTCTCAATAATTTCATTCATTTTAAAAATGTTGTTTTCATAAGATTAAACATATAATAAATAATTTGCTAATGTAAGACTGTTCTCTCATTTCATTCATTTAAATTTTCTTTCTTGCATATCATTTATAATACAATAAATTGTTTGCTATTGTATAACTTCCCTATCATTTCATTCTTTTTAAAATGTTCTTTTCATAACATTAAACATATGATACATAATTTGTTATTGAAAGACGTCTCTCTCTCATTTCAATCATTTAATTTTTTTTCTTGCATATCATCAATAATACGTTGTTGGCTATTGCATAAATTTTCTCTATATCTCTCATTTCAATCATTTTAAATATCTTTTCATGAATAAACTCACGTACATAACACATATTTTTCTATCGCATGACTTCTATTTTATTAATGAAATAAAATGTTAAGTTTTCATAAATATGGAATAAATAAATAAAGGATATAAATGATATACCGGCAATATCATTAAGAAAGAATGAATAAATAAAAGATGTAAATCATATAATATATTGCATGGCGTGCAGACGACAGCACAGACGAGTTCGTGTATATAACACATTGTCTGCTATTGCATAACTTTTCTTCCATTTAATTAAATAATATCTTTAGTTTCCATATATATGGAATAAATAAATAATTTAAAGTGTATAAATGATATAAAATCATAAATACGAATAAATAAATAGAACTTATAAATCATATAATATCATTAATATGAAATTTATAAATAGAAGATACAAATCATATAATATCATAAATATGGAACAAGTCAATAGAAGATATAAATGACATAACATATTGTACTGGGTGCAGACGAGAGCGCCAGTGAGTTCGTGTACAACCAGAAGTCTGAGACGATCCTCGTGAGCCCCGCGGTGCTGGCATGAGTGGGTCTTTGTCCTAATACCGTCAGCGAGGTGACGTGTCTGGTGCACACTCAGGGATATGAGTGGGTCTTTGTCCCAATAGCGATGCACTTTTTGCAGAGAAATAAGTTAGTCTCGGCCCAAATAACGATGCACCAACTGTTAACTACAGTCCTAGTGTTTGGCATTTGAACCGTGATGCGATTCTGATGGGATCTAAAACTTGAGTATTTTCTGCATGGTCAACTATCAATTTAAATAATTATTCATTACTGAAGGAAATATCCGTGATGTTAATAGGGTGGCCCAGTAGTTACAGTTCAATGGCCATACTTTCAAAACTCGCTAAGTGAACGTAAGTACTTATGCTCTATTTTCTTGTCTATAATTGGTGTATTTTGCTTGAAAGGCTGTTAATGATTGGCTGATGAACTTACGATCTCTTAACTTTTTTTTTTTGAAAGTATAGGCCCAGAGTACCAAGATTGGCGCAGTCCGCAGTGAGTTGTGGGTTCGATCTCATGCAGCTACCTGCTACATTTCTGGTCAAATCGGCGTGATAGCCAGACGATAAAGCACAGCAAATTTAAGCACTCAGTTGCTTGTTCGAGTCCCGCAACAAGCTGTGAATATTCTGCAATGTTCATCATCGGCAGCTTGTCTAACTGCGTAATTAACGCTGACACCGCTAATAAGGTGCTTATGTATAGCATTCGCTCCGAGTCCAGTTTTACCGGCTGAGAGCCTATACACGAGGAGAGTATTTGGTTATAACAGTCCACAGGCGCCAATGCGTCGTTGGCAGCTGTCAAGTGAGGTGTGCGTATGGTGGAATATGCAACGTAAGATAATGACAAGTTTGAGGAAGCAGTTGGTGGCATGGTTGCCACTCTTGCTGAGGAGGTGAAAACTTTGTAGATCAGCGTAGAGTGTTGGTGAGAGACCTAATAAGGGTTCGTTTAACTTTCGTAACACTACTTTCTCAATTCGTTTTTGTTGTAATATTCATCGTGATGTACATTCCACAGTGGATCGTATATTTGGAATTGATATCAGAACAGTTCAATATCATCTGAACACCTCATGACGGTCATAGAACCGTTGTCTTTGGGACAAGACACAGTTCATCACATTAGAGGATACAGAGCGGCACACGTGTATTCACTACGACGGCCGCAGCCCGACTAGACCGCACATAACAACTGGAACTGCTTCGGGTGCCAATGCTACTCGTCAGCTACTCGTATCCGAATTATAAATTATCACAATATTCACAGTGCAAGTACTCTCACCGAATACTCGAAGCGAATACAAGCCCCGTGTATAAGCACCTTGACTATGATACTTTTACTAAAGGAAATTTAATGTGTTTAATTTAATAATTTAATTTATNGTGAGTTCGTATACAACCAGAAGTCTGAGACGATCCTCGTGAGCCCCGCGGTGCTGGCCCAGCTTCTCTCCACCGTCGCCTCGGGCCTCCTCAGCGACTGCTTCACCGTCAGCGAGGTGACGTGTCTTGTGGATACTCTGGGACATGAGTGGGTCTTTGTCCTAATAGCGATGCACTTTTTGCAGAGAAATAAGTAGGTATTGGTCGAAATAACGATGCACCAACTGTCAACTGCAGTCCTAGTGATCGGCCTTTGAACCGTGATGCGATTCTGATAGGATCTAAAACATGATTATTTTCTGCATGGTCAAGTAATAATTTATATAAATATTCATTACTGAAAGAAATATCGGTGATGTTAATAGGCTGGCCCAGTAGTTGCAGTTCTGAGTACCGATATTGGAGCAGTGAGTTGTGGATTTGATCTCAGCTACCTGCTATAGTTCTGGTCAAATCGGCGGGGTAGCCAGACGATAAACTACAGCAAATTTGAGCACTCAGTTGCTTGTTCGAGTCCCGCAACAAGCTGTGACTATTCTGCGATGTTCAGAATCGGCAACATGTCTAACTGCGTAATTAACGCCGACACCGCTAATAAGGTGCTTATGTATAGTGTTAGCTCCGAGTACTAGTTGCAAGTCCAGTTTTGCCGGCTGAGAGCCTATACACGAGGAGAGTATTTGGTTATAACAGTCCACAGGCGCCAGTGCGTCGTTGGCAGCTGTCGAGTGAGGTGTGCGTATAGTGGAATATGCAACGTAACAATAATGACAAGTTTGAGGAAGCAGTTAGTGGCATAGCTGCCACTCTTGCTGAGGAGGTGGAAAACTATAAAGATCAGCGTAGAGTGTAGGTGAGAGACCTAATAAGGGTTCGTTTACATTTCAAAACACTACTTTCTCAATAAGTTTTTGTTTGAATATTCATCGTGATGTACAGTCCGCTGTAGATCGTATATTTGGAATATCAGAAAAGTTCAATATCATCTGAACACCTCTTGACGTTCTTAGAACTGTCGTCGTTCGGACAAGACACAGCTCATAACATTAGAGGATACAGAGCGGCACACATGTGCTCACTACGATGGCCGCAGCCCGACTAGACCGCACATAACATAACTTGAACTTCTTCGGGCGGCAATGCATCAGCTACTCGTATCTGAAAAATAAATCTTCGCAACACTCTAAGTGCGAGTACTGGCACCGAATACTCGGAGCGAATACGAGCCCCGTGTATAAGCACCTTGACTATGTTACTTTTACTAAAGGAAATTTAATGTGTTTAATTTAATAATTTACATTATTAAATTATTTTAATGTCTTTAATTTTATATTATTATTCAAATAATAATGAATGTGCAGAAAAACAGCGCGATTACGAGCGCCGTGGCGCTGTGTCGCTGGATCATCGGGCACCACCTGGAGCGCCTGCAGACCGTCTTCCCTGTGAGCGGCGACGACCACACGCGCGCCAACCTCACCCACTCCCTCAGGTGCTGGGGGCGGGGGGGTGGTGGGGTGTAGGGCTGGTGGGGTGTAGCTGTCTCTTATACACATCTAGATGTGTATAAGAGACGATCCCAGCTCTGTGCGCCAGTTTCTGGTCAGAATCGGCGAGGAGGCCGGGCGGTTAAGCACAGCAGAATTGTAGCAGTGAGTTGCGAGTTCGAGACCGCAAAATGCTGTGAATGTTCTGCGATGTTAAGAATCGGCGACAGGCCTACGGCCTACTAACCGCCGAAACCGCTATTTAATAATAGCAATCACACTGGCAATCGTAGAATGCTAATGTTAATTACCCTAATCGTAGAATACTAATGTTATTTACCGCAATCGTAGAATACTAAGGTTAATTACCGCAATCGTAGAATACTAATGTTAATTACGATTCGAAAAGAAATGAAGTAGAAGCACAATCAAAAGTACGCCACTCTACCGTGCTAAAATATTCCGTAACCAGTTTCTCGGTATTCCCAAATAACGCATCAATTCAGCCATGTTTAATTATTATGCATTTAATCTGGCCTCGTTCTGTACTGAATCACGCATTAATTCAGCCATGTTAAATTATTATGCATTTACTCTGGTCGCGTTCTTTACCAAATCACGAATTAATGCAGGCAGTAATAGAGTTACTGTAGGCATTAATGTAGGCATTAATGTAGGCATTCACAGAGTTAACGTTTGTTCGTGCAGGCCTGTGGAGAACATGTGGTCCCAGCAGCTGCTCGTACGCTTCAGGTGAAGTATTGTTCTTATATTGAGGGCTTGTAGAGGTGCTGCGGTCTTAAAACTATCTCAATGATTGTTATATTGTGTTGTACCGGCAATTTTGATCATAACATTGTATTATTCAATATACTATAAAAACAATGTTATATTGTGATATAAGGGCAATCACAATCATGATATTATATTATTTTATTCAATATACAATAAACACAATATGTTATATTGTGTTATAGCTGCAATCTCAATCATGATATTATATTATTCAATATACAATGAACACAATATATCCCTAAAAATCACCGTGTATTTAGCCGGCAATCTTAATGATGGAATGTTATGTTCTTCTTATATTATCAGTCTGCTGTGTAAATTCCTGTAAATTCCTTGTTATGTTCTTCAATATAAAATAAACACAATTTGATTTTTGCCGCCAATCTCAACGAGTATTATATTATTTTATGCAATATATAATTGATGCTATATATATAGTTGTTATTTAGCGAACCCCATTAATATTTGTCATGTGTACAGTCGTGAGCGCATCCCGCCTCCTGACGAAGGCAAGACGACTAAGAAACTCAAGACTAAGAAGCCCCCGAAGCTCAAGTGAGTCATGGTAGTTTTTAAGTGGGTCATGGTAGTTCTTAAGTGAGTCATGGTAGTTAAATGTTAATTACCGCAATCGTAGATTACTAATGTTAATTACCGCAATCGTAGAATACCAATGTTAATTACCCTAATCGTAGAATACTAATGTTAATTACCCTAATCGTAGAATATTATTGTTAATTACGATTCGAAAAGAAATGAAGTAGAAGCACAATCAAAAGTACGCCACTCTTCCGTGTTAAAATATTCCTTCCCTATTCATTTTCTCGGTATTCCCAAACCATGCATTAATTCAGCCATGTTATTATGCATTTACTCTGGCCGTGTTGTATGCCAAATAATTCATTAATTCAGCCACGGTATTATGCATTTTACTCCTGTGCGCTTTATTCCAAATCACGCATTAATTCAGCCATGTTAAATTATTATGCATTTACTCTGTTCGCGGTCTGTACTAAATGACGCATTGATGCAGGCAGCAATAGAGTTAATGTAGGCATTAATGCAGGCAGCAATAGAGTTAATGTAGGCATTAATGTAGGCATTGACAGAGTTAACGTTTGTTCGTGCAGACCTGTGGAGAACATGTGGTCCCAGCAGCTGCTCGTACGCTTCAGGTGAAGTATTGTTCTTATATTGAGGGCTTGTAGAGGTGCTGCGGTCTTAAA
>NW_025940008.1:0-2679 GCF_000764305.2 Hyalella azteca
ACGGGGTAATAAGGGACGGGCGGGGTAATATGGGACAGTCCTCCAACATTTTTTAGATATGTTGTAGCAGCCATACTAACTAAAATATTGCAAAACAATAAATAGTGACTTAAGCTCAACATTTTTTCTATCTGTGCAGCATAAAGTAAATCAAGAAGTCATACATTTACTACCTCTAAAAAATCCTTGAAAAAAAGTGTGAAAATGATATTTTGGAAAAGTACCTCTGCTAAGGTCTGCAGCAAAAAAATATTCACTGTATTACAAAATTTTACTTGCATAAAAGTCGCACACAGGTGTTGGCTTAAAAATGTGATTGACAGAATTAGCGTATCTCATTCCAGAAAAAAATGGCGGCCATTTCTGCACGACGGGGTAATAAGGGACACCCCTAAAAATGCATTTACGGTAAAGCCTTGGTTAGCAAAGGCTCCAGTTAACAAAAAATCAATTAACAACAAAGAATTTTGATTAGATTTACCTCACTCAGCGAAAAAATTTCACTTGACAAAAAATTACTGCATCATCGGTCATCACCAAACTGTGCATAGAATGTCATAGATAGAATTGTTCACCAGGCAACATAGAATGAAAAGTAATTATCCTAAACTATGATTTTTTTTCTCAGAAAATATGATGGCTGTCACTAAAATATTCCTTTGTGTTTAAGGTGTGTTTTTACATTCTTTTTTGTTAGAGTGAGTTCACTTAACCCAATTAAAATGCTGCAAGTTACAAGCCATCCTGTAAGCTTACCTACAGAATAAATGCTATATGGCTGCTGATATAAAGCTTATAGTGAACAAGGTTGTTGTCAATGCTCAATGGCATGTCCATGGATCTGGTAATATCACATCAATAATACCGTAATGTATGGATAAGGTAATATCATATCAATAGAGGAAAAACAAGTAAAAATCACAGAAAATATCATTTATTGATTTTATTCTACATCTACATGATTTACAAAGGAAGAGGAAGACTTTAGAGAACTGTTGGTAATAGATGAGTGCACTCTGAATGCTTGAAACATTTTAAAATTGAGTTTTATTTCAAGTGTCCCTCATTACCCCATTTCCAGATTAATTCAGGAGGCTTTTATATTGCATCTAGCACCTTAAAAATAGCATATGGAATTTTTTCAGAGATGCCATACAATAGCCCTTGCACCTTTAAAATGAGCCCAACTCATTTATGAAATATTTCATGGTAATAAGTTATTAAGGAAAAACGCTCGAAACCATCCCTTATTACCCCGTTTGACGGTAACTTCTTGCCATGAAACGTTTCATAAACGAGTTTGGGCTCATTTTAACAGTTTTTGCAAGGGATATCGTAAGGCATCTCCAAAAGAATTCCTATGCTATTTGTAAGGTGCAAGTTGCAACATAAAAGCCTCCCAAATTTTTTCTGGGAACGGGGTAATAAGGGACACTTGGAATAAAACTCAATTTTTAAACATTTTAAGCATGCAGAGTGTACTCATTCATTACTAACAGTATTCTGAAGTCCACCTCTTCCTTTGTAAATGATGTAAATGTAGAATAAATGATATTTTCTGCGATTTTTACTTTTTTCTTCATTGATATGATATTACTGTATCCACAGAGAGCCATTGAGCATTGAAAATGACCTAGTCCACTGCAAGCTTCATACCAGTAGCCATATAGCATTTCTTTTGGATCTGTAAGCTTACAGGACGGCTTGTAATTTTGCACAATTTTAATTGAGATTAAAGTAATTCCACTATAACAAAAAAGATTTTACAAAACATACTTGAAACAGGATTACAGGAAGGAATATTTTAGTGACAACCATCATATTTTTTGGAAAAATAAATCATAGTTTAGGTTAATTACTTTTCAATCTTTGTTGGTTGTTGCCAGTGCTCAATTTTATCTATGACATTCTATGCACAATTTTATGAGGACTAATGCATTAATTTTTTGTTAAGTGAAATTTTTTTTACTGAGCAAGGTAAATGTAATCAAAATTTTTTGTTGTTAATTGATTTTTTCATTAACTGGAGTCTTTGCTAACCAAAGCTCTACTGTAAATGCAATTTTTACTTCTGGGGGTGTCCCTTATTACCCTGTCTTGCGGAATTGGCCATCTTTTTTTAATGAGATACGCAAATTCTTTCAATTACGTTTTTAAGCCGACACCAGTGTGCAACTTTTATGTAAGTAAAATAAAATTGACAAATATTTTTTGCAAGTGACAAATATTTTTTTATGCTACAGACCTTAGCAGGGTTACTTTTCCAAAATCTCCCTTTTCACACTTTTTTCAGGTAGTTTTTATAGGTAATAAATGTATGATTTCTCAACTTGCTTTATGCTACATAGATAGTAAAAATGTTGAACTTTATGCAACTATTTTTAGTTTTGCAATATTTTGATTAGTTCAGCTGCTACAACATTTCTCCAAATATCAGAGGACTGTCTCTTATTACCCCGCCCATCCCTTATTACCCCGTTTGATAGTATCTTAGTTTGATCAGAAATATATGGTCTCCTAAAGTGTTTTTTACAGCATATTGAACGTCCCTGATTTGGCATCATGCTCCAGACAAAATATCCCACACCTAAAACATTTCATTGACAATCATCAACCACTACCATTGTGTGAATGGATCAATGCTGCCACCACCACATTAAATGATCAATACTGCCAGCA
>NW_025940009.1:0-7100 GCF_000764305.2 Hyalella azteca
CTTTGAACTTATAGTTGGGCTTCACATTTTCGTCTATGTTGTTTTTCAAGACGAACCGCAATAAGAATGATAACTATTACATAAAGTAACACGATGATACATTGCTGTTATAGGCCTGAAAGAACTAATGGGGGGACGACTCGTTATTTCTTTGTTCGCTGCCACAATAAAACGGAAAGGGAAACGACTCAAGAGTTATTTTTAGTAATATTATTATTATTATTATTAGTCTACGATACATGAAGTTCTTTGTTTAATGACATAATAAAGCGGATAGAAAATTACTAAAGAGTTCGCTTCTAGACATAAAAGAACTAAGGGAGGCGAATCAAATTCGCTGAGATACGCATATGCACGAGCGAGATTTTTATGCTAAAGATTGTAATATTGAAGCATTACTGCATTTGATTAAAACGAACACATAGTGTCAAAATGATCGGCATAGCTATAGAGAGATAGTTGTGTTTAACCCTCGTCGAACTACTTCAGTACAACTGAACCTAACTCGGTACGGTTATAACGCTGTATAGAATAGAATAGAAGTGTCGGCGTTGAAGACATAGGCCCATGGCCTGTTGCCGATTTTTGAAATTTTCATGACTTGATTCACAAGAGATCCGGCCTTTGGAACCCGATCTTTCCATAGCTGACGATTGATTGAGATCGCTGCTGGACTTATTGCCTGGTCCGTAATTTGCTAGGCATTTTAAGACTGAACANAGAAACGTCGCAATCCATTAAAATGTCATTTGGTAACCTGCTTCTTGATCTCCCGGTGCCAGCAAAAAATTTTGTTCGACTCATTGAAAAAACAAATTGATATTTCTGTAGCGAAATGAGTTTGCGGTGAAATTAAATGAAAATTATGGCTTAACATATGCCTGAAATATCACTGTGTTCTGTCGATTTAACGGATTTCACCTCATTAATTAGACACGACCCTTGATAACTGCTATGGGGCCATACTTTCAAAACTCGCTAAGTGAACGTAAGTACTTACGCTCTTTTCTTGTCTATGATTGGTGGATTTTACATGAAAGGCCGTCAATGATTGGCTACACTGTAAGAAAAAACGGTGAAAAAACGGTCCCACTGGCGTTCTAGTGGCCGGTCGCACCGAGAAAATAAACTGTTTCTCCGTTCTTAACAGATGTTACACGGATTTCTAGTGTTAAATTAGAATAAAAACGGCGACACGGTGTTTCTTTTCACGTGCCGACCGGCCACTGAAACGCCGGTAATACCGTTAACGGTAATTTTTCTAACAATGTAATGAACTTATATATACGATCTCTCAACTTTTTTGAAAGGATAAGCCCTGGAGTTATCTGAATAACTGAGCTTCTTGATTTATATTGTCTTGCTTAATGGTAATGTGGATTGTTGATAATTAATTAATACCTCATAGCTAGGTAATATTTCAATTAACTGGAAAATTTGATATTTTTCAGGATAGACACCTTTTGTATATAATAAATGTCTGAAGTACCTATATGTCTCGTATCATTTGATCGTTTTATTTATCATTAAGCTTAGAGCACTTAATTAAACAGCTTGCATTTTTCAGAACGCATAGTCACATTAATTATAAATGTATGATTTGAGAGAGAAAATTTGTGTGAAATTGGTAAGGAAGCAAAACTCATTGACAGCAGAAAATGGTACCTAATGCACGCAGGAAAAGATATCCTACGAAAGGAATGCGCCCAGGAAAGGATATCCAACGTAAGCAGTGAAAGACAACAATATTTGGAGCAGAGATACTTCGGCTAATATATAATAACGATATACGCTAATACGAGACGCGGACATTGCTAATATCAGTAACGTTTCACGTATTTAATTTGATTTATTTTCTCATATTGCTGCTCATCAATGAACGCTATTTCTTTTCAATCAAAGTTTGGCTTCATTATCAACAGAAATTATAGACTTCATGCAACACTTCATGCACTTTTATCAATGGGCAGTTTTGACTGTTGGGCGTGAAAGCGAAATTACAGGATGCACTATAAGTAAATATTTGACCAGTGGACTTGTTTGCGGCGGTGTTCGAGGCAGTTGCCAATTTACAAATATTTTCAACATTTGATATATTATGCCTGAGATTAGTTCACCCACGCAACTGGTGATAATAATAATAATAATAATAATAATAATTTGTGTGGTAATATTCATATTTGATATATTAGGCCTGAGATTAGTTCACCCACGCAACTGGTGATAATAATAATAATAATAATAATAATAATAACAATAATAATTTGTGTGGTGATATTCACATGTGATATATTAAGCCTGAGATTAGTTGATATTCTTTGTACGTAATTTCGTCGTGCTCGCAAGTTTATTGATCTTAGGAATTTATGAGCAATCCTTAAATATTTATCATAAATAATTTGAATCAATTCTTTGATATTCAAGATAAATCAATTCTTTGATATTTACGATAAATCAATTCTTTGATATTCATGATCAATCAATTCTTTGATATTCACGAGCAATCAATTTTTTTATATTCACGATCAATCAATTCTTTGATAGTCATGATCAATCAATTCTTTGATATTCATGATCAATAAATTTTTTATGTTCATGATCAATCATAAATTCCTTGATATTTATGATCAACCTATTCAATCAATTCAAGATATTCACGATCAATCAATTCAATCAATTCTTCGATATCATGATAAATAAATTTTAATAATTATTAAATATTTACGATCAATCAAATCAATCAATCGCCTATGGCAATTTTGAATTATGCCGCTGATTTGCATTAGAAACTTGGAAAAAGGCGAAAATTTATTTGTTGAAATCTCTAGTGATGTAAGGTACTGGCTGGCCAAGGAAACTTCTTAAATGTTTATGAACGAGAAAAATTTGATTGGAATAATAATTTGTTAGTTTTGCCTTTTAATGCTAACTTGGTTAGCACTTCGTCCAAAAATTGAAAACCTGTTCTCTGTTTTGCTTAGAAAGAAATAAAAGATTTTATTATTTATGTACTAATAGGTTATTTACTTATTTACATGATTTATTTATTAATGAATCAATTTATAAATCTACATGATTTATGTACTAATAAGTTTGTATATTTATTTACAAGATTTATTTACTAATAAATTTCCACACTCTCACACCACAGCCATCCATACCGGCCGTCCCCTGGTCCTTACCCACACGACGACTTCCCTCTCCGTAAAACAGGTGCGCTGCTCATGGCTTACTGCTCCGTAAAACAGGTGCGCTGCTCATGGCTTACTGCTCCGTAAAACAGGTGCGCTGCTCATGGCTTACTGCTCGTTAAAACAGGATTCTCATGGCTTTCTGCTCTTAAACGGGTTCGCTCTCTAGCGTGCGTAGTACTATCGACAATAAATTAACATTTCATATCGCAGCACAAGACGAAATAAGCGCGACTTCAAATAAGCTAAAATTGCCTTGATGCTAACGCGAAGGATAAGTCGAGAATTCATAATGGAAATATTCATCCATATTAACAGTTTTTATTCGTATTGTTACCAAATTACGCCTTTTAATTAGAATATAATTCACGAAATACTAAGTGAGAATTTTCCGTTTCTCCTCCCTTGGATGTCATGATTTAAGCTCAACGAATGTCACAGAAACGGATATCGCAGCGCGGATCCTATGAATGATGACCACGTTGGCATTGTTAAACATTTTTCAATATAGAAGTAGATCCACAACAGCTGAAACCCAACAGTTCTCATTCTTCTCACTTCACATGCACAAAGCACAGGCATCCATATATCTCCATATATATCAAAGCACAGGCATATAGACAACTGCGTATAACCTTTGTCTTTCATTGAACATATGAAGTCTTTCGTTAAGTACGCGGAGGCGATAACGTGCGATGTCATGTTGCTAATTTTAAAGTTTCCTAGCTTCAGCAATTGGCAATGTTGCCTCATGCGCCGTTCTCGAAATAAACATCGTCGCCGTATGCCATTGCACTATAAAGGTCAATGTTGTGCTGTAGTGGTGGCCTCTTAAAATAGATAAGTCCACCCCCTACAGCACTTCTATTTATACGGCCACCGCGCTACGTACAACTCCTCGGCCTGCCGCCGCGCATCCCAGCTATTTTGACGAGACTACCTGCTGCAGCTGCTGCTGCCTCCTGCTGCAGCTGCTGCTGCCTCCTGCTGCAGCTGCTGCTGCCTCCTGCTGCAGCTGCTGCTGCCTCCTGCTGCAGCTGCCTTCCGCAGCTGCTGACATTGATTATACAGTTTTCAATTTTAGAGTATCTGAAGTCATGGATTTTTTTTACATCTCCTATAAATGGGGCGCATGCTGGAAGCCACCTTCGCTCAAATACAGACTGAGTTCATATTCTTTCCGTGGATAAGAGGGCTAGAGGGCATAGAAGCCTATGAAGTCAATTCTATCAAACCACAGCGCCGTATATCCACAGCTACCGCTCAAGCATGCCCAAGTTAAGCATGCAGGGTCATACTGCATCTGGCCCAAACTCTTCCGGCCTAACCTACACAAGGTGCAATATTTCTCTACCCAAAACAAACCTGAGCGGACTTAACCTAACCTCATTGGCTGCAGGAAGTTAGGAAGGCGGTTCAAATGTTCTGGTAGAGCCAGTCATTAGCTGCAAGAAGGTTGTGATTTGAGACAGCGTGAATAGGTTAGGCCAGTAGAGGTTAGGCCGGAGTAGGTGCATCGAGATGCGTAATTGCTTATCAGCGAGGATGCTGAAGTATTGGCTGAAGACCTACGGCGCTAATATCTTTCGGCAGTGTGTATCACTGGTCTGGGTTACGGTATTCCAGTGTATTCTGAGGCTTTTAGTTCGGTGATTGAATAAAGTTATTGCATGTTGAGGCTGGGCGTTGGCTCCAGGTCTCTTTTAAGAGTTAAAATTGTGACATATACACGGCTGCGCCCCCTTAACTCTAAACTAAGACCGAAGATATCCATGCTGACAAATGCCCATCAAATTTCCCCTGAAAAACCTTCAGCGTAAACCCGAGTAATTTGATATAGAATTTAAAACAGAATCCTTTTCGATTGTAGTTTGTTTAAATCTTGGCGTTATTCTTAACACGTTGAATGCGGTACGACCCTCCAAGGTTTCAAAATGGCCTAAAAACGGCTAGGACCGCATTTGAACGTGTATTGTACACAAGTCTGCAACATGTGACGACAATGTCACCCGTTTGAACGTGTATCGTAAAAGTCTGTAACATGTGACGACAATGTCGCCCGTTTGAACGTGTATTGTATACAAATCTGCAATATGTGACGACACTTTCACCCGTTTGGACGTGTATTGTATACAAGTCTGCAACATGTGACGACACTTTCACCCGTTTGAACGTGTATTGTACAAGTCTGTAACATTGACGACACTGTCACCCGTTTGAATGTGTATTGTACAAGTCTGTAACATGTGACGACACTGTCACCCGTTTGGAAGTGTATTGTACAAGTCTGTAACATGTGACGACACTGTCACCCGTTTGAACGTGTATTGTACAAGTCTGTAACATGTGACGACACTGTCACCCGTTTGAACGTGTATTGTACAAGTCTGTAACATGTGACGACACTGTCACCCGTTTGAACGTGTATTGTACAAGTCTGCAATATGTGGCGAATTTACATCATCATGCATAAGATTTATTAAGGGACCATTTGGTTAGCCATAAAAAGTATTGTCATATTAGTGAGGGAATTTTCGTTCATAAAAAACTGTAAGGTAGTAATTCCAGTTTTAATGGACCAAATTCAATAGTAGAAATCAGTCCAATTTAATTTTACGTTGCATACCCAGGTCAATAGAATGCTCCTAAATTTAAATTAGTCATGGTAACTTAAACTTCCTCATCGACAGTTGCTCATTAAATTTCCTGGAAAATGAACACCTGACAGTCAATGATTTTAGTAGGTACTTTCTCCACCAATTAACCAGGCATTGAGCTCGCCTCACTTATCATTTTATCGAGTAAAATCAAAATGTTCAGGTGGTTGTCACTTTTCAATGACCTGAAATAAATTGTAATGCCGTTAACTTATCAGAGTTAACTGATTAAAAATTTTAAATTGTTCTATTAATGATAATTTCTGCACGTCCTGCAGTCTTCTACCATGAGGAAGAATTTGTTCCATTATCGATATCGGCATGATTTTGATATCACCAACTGACATGATTTTGATATCACCAACCGACATGGCTCGCTGGTGGTCATGCTGAATAACTAGAGCAGGCATTGTTCTCTCAATGTAATTCCTACCTAAGGTGTATAATTAATCGTGCGAGGATCACTGCTTGATTCCTACCTACGGTTTATAATTAATCGTGCGAGGACCACTGCTTGATTCCTACCTAAGGTGTATAATTAATCGTGCACAGATCACTGCTTGATTCTTGCCTAAGGTGTATAATTAATCGTGCTGAGATCACTGCATGATTCCTTCCTAAGGTGTATAATTAATCGTGCGAGGATCACTGCATGATTCCTTCCTAAGGTGTATAATTAATCGTGCGAGGATCACTGCATGATACCTACCTAAGGTGTATAATTAATCGTGCAGGGATCACTGCTTAATTCCTACCTAAGATGTATAAATAATCGTGCAGAGATCACTGCTTGATTTCTAATTAAGGTGTATAATTAATCGTGCAGGGATCACTGAATGACTCTTACCTAAGGTGCATAATTAATCGTGCGAGGATCACTGCTTGATTCCTAGCTAAGGTGTATAATTAATCGTCCAGGGATCACTGCTTTATTCCTAGCTAAGGTGTATAATTAATCGTGCAGAGATCACTGCATGATACCTACCTGAGGTGTATAATTAATCGCACAGGGATCACTGTATGATTTCTACCTAAGGTGTATACTTAATCGTGCAGGGATCACTGCATGATTCCTACGTAAGGTGTATAATTGATCTGACAAGGATAACTGCACGATTTCTACCATAGGTGTATAATTGATCGAGCATTTTGGCGTTTAGTACTTGAACAAAATAGAAAATAAATATATTTTGCACAATAAACACCGCCTTTTCTGGACGCGGACTACGAAAGCTATTGCTTGGCTCTGTGC
>NW_025940009.1:8025-57946 GCF_000764305.2 Hyalella azteca
GGATAATAATGTAAGTGTTCACAGTGAAAACCTGTACGAATAGGCTTCTGTATTCTATGGTTTCAGGCGCCAGCCTGAGCAGGTAACCAGCACGCTGGCATCCTGCTTTCACTGTGTGCGTACCCATATGCGTGTAACTCGTGTACACTCAGAAAAATCCCCACTCAGGCTCCGCTCTTACTTTCTGAGTGTAACTGCGTGTTCCTTTCTGCGTGTACAATCAAAAAAATTAATGCGTCATGTGTCCAAATTGTGACGCGCTCTCTGGATCACTCAGCACGTGTACAGAGCGGACGTAGGTAGCTTTGATACGCTGTTTTGCCGGACCCAATTGTGTCAGATGACCCACTTACAGAAGGGCAAAAAGTACATCGCTATTTCTACAAAGTGCCGCTCATTTCTATGAGTATAAGCTAGTGACGTGAGCTAGTAACTTGAGACTTAACTAAACGAGTCTTATGCTAGCAAATTTATTGCATCATAGAACTAACCCGGCTATTATATTAGTGCGTTCGGAAACCGTCGTGGAATTTTTCATGTAATGCGTGTGCTAAAATTGTTGTTGTGATGCTCGTTTGAGTAATACTAAGTTTCCAAGTGAAGTGTTCTATATATATAGTTGAGCTTCTATTATATATAGAGTTGAGCTTCTTGTTATATATAGGATCGTCTCGTATCCAACGGTTCATCGGACCTCGAACGAATCTTAGATCCATTTAATCAATATGCCATTAAACAATTAAACAACGGTAGTTGAAAAAATGTTGAATTCACGTGTATTTAAGCTAGAAACGTTTAATTCAACGCTTTATGTAGGATGGGTAGATGTGTTATTCCCACTAATGTATTAGTAACATGTGGCGGGCTGCAATGCTTGTTTGTTACTAAAACAATGTCATAATTTGCTGTGTAATAAATAAAAAAGTAGAAAATTCAGCTCCGATGAGACTCGGGAGTGACTCTGTGTGTCAGCTAATCTATATGATACTAATTTTGTGTCACTAGCGTTATGTCCCTAGCGTTGTGTCACTAAAGATGTGTCACTAGCCACTAGCGTTGTGTCACTAACTGCATCACTAACGTTGTGTCACTAACCATGTGTGCAGCGTCTGAGCCGAACATCTGCCTGAAGGCGCGTCTCAAACAAAGGGTCATAGAGAGGCGCTCGTCTCCTATCACCAGGCGCAAGGACAAACCAGGCGTCATCAAAAGACGCCTGCCACATTCCGGTAAGGCTTTAAGTAACTATATTTAAAATAACTACCATATATCTATAAACACCCAACCAATCACCGATTAAAAACCAGGCGTCGTCAAAAGACCCCTGCCACATTCTGGTAAGGCTTTAAGTAACTATCTTTAAAATAATTACCATAAATCAATTAATAACCAACCAATCACCGATTAAAACACGTGCGCTGCGGTACATCTAAGAATTTATCCAAGCAAGACGCCTCAATGTGCGGTCAATTCTTGTCTCTGTCGAAGTCTCTGCCTGTAATCTCTGCACGAGCTGCTGGTGCGAGGGCAGAGGCTGGCTAGCTGCTCTCCGTGCAATGTATTCGATATTTGCAACTAACTGCATCACTAACGTTGTGTCACTAACCATGTTCGCAGCGTCTGAGCCGAACATCTGCCTCAAGGCGCGTCTCAAACAAAGGGTCATAGAAAGGCGCTCGTCTCCCATCACCAGGCGCAAGGACAAGCCAGGCGTCATCAAAAGACGCCTACCACATTCTGGTAAGGCTTTAAGTATCTATATTTAAAATAACTACCATATATCAATAAACAACCAACCAATCACCGATTAAAAGCCAGGCGTCATCAAAAGACGCCTGCATGCCACATTCTGGTAAGGCTTCAAGTAACTATATTTAAAATAATTATCATAAATCAATAAACCACTTACCTATCACCGATTAAAACACGTGTGCTGCGGTACATCTAAGAATTTATCCAAGCAAGACACCTCAATGTATGCGGTCAATTCTTGTCTCTGTCGATGTCTCTGTCTGTAATCTCTGCACGAGCTGCTGATGCGAGGGCAGAGGCTGGCTATCTGCTCTCCGTGCAATATATGCGACGTTTGTGTATAATATTATTCCGGTGGTGTCTGTTGCACTGTTTTTTATGGAGTGTTTCTTATAATTCATTTGAAGCAAAACGACTGTGATGATGAAGGTAATGAAAATACAACAAGTGGACGAGATTATCCTGTGCAAAAAGTTGAAAAGATGTCATTTATATTTCAATAAAGTTGATTATTTTGTATGACACTTGATTCATGACTGGAATCTATGAGTGGCTAACTGGTGCCACAGCTGAGTGGCTAACTGGTGCCACAGCTGAGTGGCTAACTGGTGCCACAACTGAGTGGTTAACTGGTGCCACAGCTGAGNATGACTGGAATCTATGAGTGGTTAACTGGTACCACAGCTGAGTGGCTAACTGGTGCCACAGCTGAGTGGCTAATTGGGATCACAGCTGAGTAACTAACTGGTACCACAGTTCAGTGGCTAACTAGTACCACAGTTCAGTGGCTAACTGCTACCTCAACTGAGTGGCTAACTGGTACTCCAGCTGAGTGGCTAACTTGTGCCTTGAACTAAGTGCATAAAACTTACCACAACTGATATACCACAATTGATGTCTGGTACCACAACTGATGTTTTGTGCAATAACTGCAGACTTGCACCGTACCTGCTAACTGGCACACCCCTCCTCCCCCCCGGCAGGTGTGGACAGCTGTTCCACCCCCGACAGTGGGCAGAGTTCTCCCCCTAACGGCATCCCCACGTCACGGTCATCCTCAGGGTCCACCCCCATCAATGAGGAACTTGGGGCAGGACAGACGAGCAGCGCCGCGTACAGCTCACTGGACGGGGGGAGTTCAGACCTGACGCTTTATTCTTCCCCATCTCTCCCCAACATCTCTCTTGGGCGCCCGCCCCATACGTCGCAACAGGTGCTTGTTCTGAACTTGACTGTCTGCTTTGTTTGTTTGTTTGATTTTTATTGTTTACTTTATTTAGATCTTTGTTGTTTACATTATTATGTAAACTTGACTGCCTGCTTTGTTTTGTCTTTGTTGGTTACTTTATTTGGATCTTTGTTGTTTACATTTTTATGGAAACTTGACTGTTTACTTTACTTGGATCTTTGTTGTTTACATTTTTATGTAAACTTGACTGTCTGCTTTGTTTGATCTTTGTTGTGTACTTTATATGAATCTTTATTGTTTACTTTACTTTTATCTTTGTTGTTTACTTTATTTTCATCTTTGTTATTTACTTGATTTGGATCTTTGCTGTTTACTTTATTTTGATCTTTGTTGTTTACCTTATTTGGATCTTTGTTGTTCACTTTACCTGGATCTTTGCTGTTTACTTTACTTGGATCTTTGTTATTTACTTTATTTGGATCTTTGCTGTCAACTTAGTTTGATTTTTGCTGTTTACTTTATTTGGATCTTTGTTGTTCACTTTATTTAGATCTTTGTTGTTTACTTTATTTTGATCTTTGTTGTTTACTTTATTTGTATCTTTGTTGTTTACTTTATTTTGATCTTTGTTGTTTACTTTATTTGGATCTTTGCTGTTTACTTTAATTGGATCGTTGTTATTTACTTTATTTGAACCTTTGCTGTTTACCTTTTTTTTGGATCTTTGTTGTTTACTTTATTTGGATCTTTGCTATTTACTTTACCTGGATCTTTGCGTTTTACTTTATTTTGATCTTTATGTCTGCTTTGTTTGGTCTTTGTTGTTTACTTTACTTGGATCTTTGCTGTTTACTTTACTGGGATCTTTGTTGCTTACTTTGTTTGGTCTTTGCATGCTGTTTACTTTATTTGGATCTTAGTTGTTTACTTTACTTGGATCTTTGTTGCTTACTTTGTAATTGGTCTTGCTGTTTACTTTATTTGGATCTTTGCTGTTTACTTTATTTTGATCTTTGTTGTTTACCTTATTTGGATCTTTGTTGTTTATTTTATTTGGATCTTTGCTGTCAACTTAGTTAGATTTTTGCTGTTTACTTTATTTGGATTTTTTTGTTTATTTTATTTGGATCTTTGTTGTTTACTTTATTCGGATCTTTGCTGTTTACTTTACTTGGATCTTTGTTATTTACTTTATTTGCATCTTTGCTGTCAACTTAGTTTGATTTTTGCTGTTTACTTTATTTAGATCTTTGTTGTTCACTTTACCTGGATCTTTGTTGTTTACTTTATTTGGATCTTTGTTCTTTACTATGTTTGGATCTTTGTTGTTTACTTTATTTGGATCTTTGCTGTTTACTTTACTTGGATCTTTGTTATTTACTTTATTTGAATCTTTTCTGTTTACTTTATTTGGATCTTTTTTGTTTACTTTATTTGGATCTTTGTTTACTTTATTTGAATATTTGCTGTCTACTTTGTTTGGATATTTGCTGTCAACTTTATTTGATCTTTGTTGGTTACTTTATTTGAATTTTGTTATCTATACTTAATTTATTCTTTGCTGCCACTTTTATCTAATCTATGCTCTCTGCTTTATTTGCTTCTAGTTCATCGATGTTTACAACTGAGGTTATTTATTGTGTGATAAACAAGTGGGACGAGCTAGTTTTTACGTTCGTTTGAACGAAAAAATATAACTTTTTTCATATGGTGTCTAAATTGCCATATGTCAGTACCTATTACTGTAGTGAAGTAAACCCGAATAATTTATTTACTGGATTTTTCACAATAAATATTTTGTTCATCATATTCCCACGAATCGTTCTGAGTACAAACAGTATACACTTGGATGTGATCGAATCGTTCTGAGTACAGACAGTATACACTTGGATGTGATCGAATCGTACTGAGTACAGACAGTATACACCTGGATGTGATCGAATCGTTCTGAGTACAGACAGTATACACTTGGATGTGATCGAATCGTACTGAGTACAGACAGTATACACTTGGATGTGATCGAATCGTTCTGAGTACAAACAATACACATAATTGGATGTGATTTAGTACACTCAGACAGCGATGCACTGCACATCTGAACTGCTGTCTTGTGTGTACAAGCCATGCAGTGTACTCCGTCCTAAACGTCGTAGTATATACATTGTCTGCGTTCTTATTTCTCTTTATTCTTTGTATTGTCTTTCTCTATCGTGCATTGTTAGCACTACTGCAGCATATCAAAGAAGCATCAGCTCGAAAGATAGTGAATATAAATAGTTAAATAAAGATATAGTGAAAAGTGAATAAGAAAGAAAGATAGTGAATAAAGATAGTGAATAAAGATAGTGAATAAATATAGTGAATAAAGATAGTGAATAAAGATAGTGAATAAAGATAGTGAATATATTCGTAGATAGTTACTACGAAAAATGGTGCTTTACGCTTTAAAATCCATCATGCCACATGTTGAGCACCCTGACTGGTGGCGATGGCTCTGAATATGTATAATCAAATCATATACTGTTCAATAAGAACTTTAAAGTTTATATTAACGATTAAAATAATTGCCTCCTGTTGCTTTTAATATTCGAAGAAGGCATGAATACATTGTCCACGCACTCCTTCATGATTCGTACACATGCGACAGCAGCTACTTTTATCTGCCTGTCGAATACAATATATAATATTCCTGACATCGTAGCTTATTTCAAACAAACTCAAAACCTAATGTTCATGTTATCTTCTTTATTAATGAGTTTGATGCAAGTATTTTCATTTTGCTTATGACTGATCCTCAATCGCCGTTTCGTCTTTACCGTTGCCAACAGAAAGCGTACCTATTTCATTTCCGATGTGGGAATGAAATCAACTCAAATGCATATAGGGCTTTCTCCGACGCTTCATAGCAGCGTAGTTTGTAAAGAAGATTTTCTTTCATTATCTTCTTCAAAAGGATTAAAATACTGGGATCGTAATTGTGTACAAAACTTGAGATGTCCTCGATTATTCACGATGCAGTTGATGTCGTCGCCTGCCTTATTTGCATGCTTGAAGCTTGACATTCAAACATCAACGCTCAACAAACGTTAGAAACACTTACCCTTGCATCCGGAATCCATTCATTTTTTATTCATTCTAGGTACTCTCTTTTCACTTGCTCATCGCATTTCTGGTGTATACTGGTTTACTGTAATTCAACTATATGGAAGCGAGTCTTCTTGGAAATTCTCTTTTGGAGAGTTCCCTTTAAATGTTTATGAATAGTAAAAATTTATTTAAATTTTTAGAACAATCCCCTAAAAGCCTTATCTTTCCCCTGTATTTTGATTGTCTTCTTGCGCAATTCTGTTACATTTTAGTAAAATTAAATATATTTCAACCTATTAACAATAGCATTCGTTTCTCGTTTTTTACAATACCGTCTCGTGCAAGTGTGCTGCAATGCTCACACGAGTGCATGGAGCTGTTGATGTCTGCGTCTGTTATAATTGTGGCACAAAAAAGAAGAGCATTTATAATTGAAAATCCCGTTACGTTCTCTTGCATTTTTCTTATAATTTACGCTGGGGCTTGGCCGAAAAGGGTGTCCCAGTGGGGGACAGTTCAAAGTACCAATATTGGAGCACTGAGCTGCGCATTCGAAATCCCAGTCTTCTGTAATAATTCTGCGATGTCTAGAACAGGCCAAATTTGCATATTCAACCCTGACTCGATTGTTCGTGTCATTACTCTTTTACTATCATTATTGATATTGTTATTACCCTCACTCTTGTTATCACTATTACTAGTATTTCTATTATTATCACCATCTCAATCATTATTACTATCACTATTGCTATTATTATCACCATCATTATTATCACGACTATTATATATAATTGACCGCCATGGCGGCAGGACGGCATGAAGCTGTCGATGGTGTCAGAGGCTGACGGCCGAGGACTATTATTACTATTACCAACATTATCATTATCGCCATCATTACCATGACTATTATGTATAATTGTTCCCCGTGCCCCCAGGACGGCATGAAGCTGTCGATGGTGTCAGAGGCTGACGGCCGAGGACTATTATTACTATTACCAACATTATCATTATCGCCATCATTACCATGACTATTATGTATAATTGTTCCCCGTGCCCCCAGGACGGCATGAAGCTGTCGATGGTGTCAGAGGCTGACGGCCGAGGACTATTATTACTATTACCAACATTATCATTATCGCCATCATTACCATGACTATTATGTATAATTGTTCCCCGTGCCCCCAGGACGGCATGAAGCTGTCGATGGTGTCAGAGGCTGACGGCCGAGGACTATTATTACTATTACCAACATTATCATTATCGCCATCATTACCATGACTATTATGTATAATTGTTCCCCGTGCCCCCAGGACGGCATGAAGCTGTCGATGGTGTCAGAGGCTGACGGCCGAGGACTATTATTACTATTACCAACATTATCATTATCGCCATCATTACCATGACTATTATGTATAATTGTTCCCCGTGCCCCCAGGACGGCATGAAGCTGTCGATGGTGTCAGAGGCTGACGGCCGAGGAGAGGAAGACGAGGCGTCAGCTGCACCCCTCCGCCGCGAGTTGTCCATGACAGGGCACATGTTGCCCTCCACCCTGCCATACTACCCCTCCCTGCCTGGTGAGTGGTACTACTACCCCTCCCTGCCTGGTGAGTGGTGCTACTACCCCTCCGTTCTTGCCACATCATAATTCGCTATTTTTCTTCACATGCGAATTTTACAAATCAAAATCTTTTTATATACTAGACAATTCAGTATAACTCCTTTCTTGCCACATCATAATTCACTACTTTCTTCCCTTGCGAATTTTACAAATTAGAATCTTTTAATGTATTAAATTATTTTTATAATTTTTTCCGTACATTTGTCCTCCGCAGTGTCCATCCTGGAAGGCTCGTGCTACCCCACAGCGGCGCGGCTGTCGATGGTCATGCCAGGGATGGACGGCGGCCACCACCTGCTCTCCCACGCCCACTACCCGCCCCCGCCCGCCGTGTCCATCGCTGACGTCCAGGTCCGTCATGTCCTCCATGTCCTCCTCCATGTCCTCCATGTCCTCCATGTCCTCCATTTCCTCCTCCACGTCCTCCATGTCCTCCTCCATGTCCTCTCCCATGTCCTCTCCCATGTCCTCCTCCATGTCCTCCTCCATGTCCTCCCCCATGTCCTCCGCCATGTCCTCCTCCATGTCCTCCTCCATGTCCTCCGTCATGTCCTCCTCCATGTCCACCTCCATGTCCACCTCCATGTCCTCCTCCATGTTCTCCATGTCCACCTCCGCGTCCTCCATGTCCACCTCCATGTCCTCCATGTTTTCCTTCCCTTTAATCTTCTTATCATCAATTAATACAATTGATCCATTAATGCCTCCATTAATCACAATGCCACTATTGTCACATCCTTCTGAACTCAAATATTGTTCACCATTAAAGTAAGTAATTGTTTACACGTGATTCATTGTTTGTTGTTTTAAGTGGGTTTTTTTACGCTGTTCTTTCTACGAGGTACATAGCAAGAGAATTGCTGACAACATTTCTGGCTTTTTATGTTCATTTTTAGCTTGATCTGTTCATTTCTGGCTTGATTTGTTCATTTCTGGCTTTCAAACAGTGACGATAATCAAGTTAATATTGAATGATGTTAAAATGTAACAAGATTCATGTGTTGTTCTTCAACACAATATAAATGTTCTGTTCAATTAGCATTAAATTTTGTTCTTGCTGCATCTCTCTTCCGCGCACACTTTACTTTGATTTCGGGTACAAAAGGGGGAACTAAACTTAACTCTACATTTCCATATTTAAATATGAAAATACCATCCACGTTTTTATTTCTCTTGGGATTCTGTGGTAACGGTATTTATGACAGTTACACTATTACACTAGTATTCCTTTACGAAGCTTTACATTGCAACCTATTTTCCTCTTTGATCATACGATTGCTACTACGCTAAGATTCCTACGACAAATTAGCGTATTTACATGAGAATAGTCTCACGACTGTATATAATATAAGTAGTCGTCTTTCGGTTTATCACGACTGAGCAATGTATATACCTATATAATGTGTACACGGATTGTCGGACAAAGATGATTGCCGGAAAAGGCAATTGCTGGAAAAGGTGATTGTCGGCAGAAGAGAGATGGCCCGAAAAAGCGAGTGCCGGATAACGGTGATTGCTAAGCAAACTTCTACATAAAAACCTTCACATTCTTATCATGAGTTTACGGAAGCAAGTAATAAGGATGGAATGATTGACACAGACAAAGCCATGAAATAATTATCGTTGTGAAAGAATATTAATATCAATTACTATTGATTTAATAATAGCTGGTAAATATTCAATGAAGGCACAATCAGAGTCAACTTTGAAATCGATGTCGAAATTAAATCGATCTTGACTACGAAATTTCATACGGTAATGGTTGATGATTAACATGTCCTCAAAATGAGTGTCAGCGTAACCATCAACATGATTATCAACATGACCATCATTATGATCATAATTAATTAGGGCCGAATAAACCGAAGTATCCAGCGGCCACTGGGACGCACCCAGTCCGCCCCCCTGCCGCTGGGGCACCCTATGCTGCAGGGGGGCAACCCCCCCGCCTTCCTTCCCCCCAGCCTGCAGTTCGACCCCAACCTTCCCCTGGAACACAACCTCGTCAAGCAGGTTAGTGGACACACTTTACCCATCACTGGAGGTATATTCTTATATTACTATTATTATCATTGTTATTATTATTATTATTGTCATTATTATTATTATTATTATTATTATTGTTAGTATTATCATCATCATTATTATTATTTTTATTGTTATTAATATTATTATTGTCATTATTATTATTATTATTGTTATTGTTGGTGGGGGTATTCTAAAGCGTAGGGAAGGTTAAATTCAAGTCAATATTTATTTATTACTTCAGGTTACACATCTTTATAAATGTAAATTTTATTGGTATAGGCAAGAATAAATGCAAATCAATATCAATGATGCCTGAGGCATATTTATTTGCTATTATGTTATTTCAGGAATAGACAAGATTAAATTCAAGTCAATATTCATTTTGTAAATTAATTTAATGAAGGTTACATTCATTCATTATGGGATACTTTGATGAATGAAAAAATGTTACAAAATATTTTTTAGACATTTGAACCGTAACGATGAAAGTTGCTACGAAAAATCCACTTCGGGCTATGTCATAGTGTCATCTTGTAGAGATACGGGAAGTCAAACATAACAATTAACACCGAAGTCTGTTATACGCTATTAGAAAATATGGACACGTGAAGACAAAAGTCTATAATGGTATATTTAAGAACAGTGCGCGTGCCAACGCTCTTGAACAAAAGTCTATATTAGTTACGCAATATAAATGCAATGGTTAATTAAGGAGTGGGTTGATAGATAAGATAGGTTAGGTTGATATCGCCCGTACAGGCATGTCTTAAGGCAATTGTATGACACGCGTGCAATACGTATAATGCGAACATAATGTGAATGTTTCATGAAATTCAGGAATGAAGTTCGTGCCATAGCATTTGTATGGCGTGCGTGCAGAATAAATAGAGGGAAGTTAACATCATGCCACTTAGTTAACATCATGCCACTTAGTTATCATCATGCCACTTAGTTATCATCATGCCACTTAGTTATCATCATGCCACTTAGTTAACATCATGCCACTTAGTTAACATCATGCCACTTATATGACACACGTGCAGCATGTATACAGGGAGGTTAACATCATGCCACTTAGTTAACATCATGCCACTTAGTTATCATCATGCCACTTATATAACACACGTGCAGCACGTATACAGGGAAGTTAACAACATGCCATATAACACACGTGCAGCACGTGCGCAAGACGGTGCTGACGCGCACGAGCAGCAAGTCGCACGTGGAGAATGTCGAGGAGGAGACGGACGCTGCCGTGGCCCAGGCCATCGCCCCGGACACGCGTGTCCCACTGCCCGCCCAGGTACGCTGGGCACTGGCCCCTCTAGTGCTGGGCACTGGCCCTCCTAGTGGTGGGCACTGGCCCTCCTAGTGGTGGGTGCTGGCCTAGTGCTGGGCACTGGCCCTCCTAGTGGTGAGCGCTGGGCTAGTGCTGGGCGCGGCACTGGCCCACCTAGTGGTAGGTGCTGGCCTAGAGCTGGGCTGGGCAAGCTGGCCCTAACTAGTGGTGGGTGCTGGCCTAGTGCTGGGCTGGGCCAGCTGGCCTAGTGACCCACCAAGTACTAGGCTGGGCACCGGCCCACCTATAGTATTGAGCCTTATCTCACCTAGTGCCAAGATCAAACCATTAACAATTTTGCTGCCCAACTAGCAAGCCGTTATGTTCAACCGTACCAGGGCTAGTTATATGTATCACTTTAGGATCTAGTTTAAGCGTAAAAATTCTTCTATGTGTTATTGTTCTGGATGCTCATCTTTTTTGCTGAACCCTAACACTGAACTTGGATCGGTTATCGCGGGTAAGACGTCAATAAAGACTTAGTTTTTTATGTCGTCTTTCGGTTTCGTTATTTTTACAGTGTTTCGGTTATTGTCTGGCATTGAGCGTCGCATTTTCGTACTTCTGTTTGTTCCCTGTCTGATGAGTTTGATATTGAATTGTCATTTTCTCGATTTTATTAGGATTTGCCCACGCTCTGTGGTTGCCTTCATCTGAATAATACCTAATTTGCCTCAACTGTTCACGCTAAAAGTTTGAAAACGTATTTTCTTATTTATTCCATCACCGCGATTGTTTCAAGTTGCATATGCACATCAACAAATTATGTATTATTAGTCATTTCCGTATTTTTACGACTTTTTTATTCCGATAACCGACCGCACACACTCTGCTGCTCACGGATAAATAATGAGCTATTTATCACTCAGGACGTTGAGGCCGAGAATTTGGTCGCCAATGTGGAGGTGAGAAACACTGGTCTGTGATTTGAAAATAATTTTGAAAATGCTTGCGATGTCAACTCAGCGTGCAATACGTTGCTGCGTTCAGTAGTAGTAGTAGTAGTATTCATATTAGTATTAATATTAGTAGTTGTAGAATTAGTAGTAATATTCGTTTAGTAGTACACAAAGCTTTAAGAATAGAATATATGCTTAAGAATTTGTTGCTTACATAACGTTTGGAATATCCGTTCCGTTATCATGCGCATCCGTTATCATGCGCATGAATGTTCGGCGCGATTTTTGTCAGTAGCTGCTCAGCAGGCTGAAATCTCATGGATTCTTGATGCTAACGATTGAAATCGAGACGCTTCTTACTACAAAAATAATGAAGATATGCTTCCTAGCTAGTGTTTGTGTAGAAAAATTGCTAGAGGCTTCATTGTTCTCCGTTAGATGTGTTTTTTGTTGTACAATCTCTGACAGATATTTGCTTCTTCATCTGCATTAAGAAAGATTGTAAATCTATTTTGCTGAATAATTTTTATTTGCCATCGTACTATTCTGTAAAATGTGTTCTGTTCCTATAAAATTATCTCTAAATTTCGTAGTCCTGAATTTTGTTACTCCTAAGTTACCCTTTAAAATATTAAAAATTTTCGTACCGAGTTGTAATAGTAGCGTAATATGATATGCTTCGCAGCTTGTGTAATATCAGAAACTACAGTTCAAGAAGTTAACATGGTTAAACTCCACTGCTGCTGTAAATAGTTATATATGTTATGCGTATTAGGTTTTTTCGATGCGTTCAATTGCAATGTTGCGCACGGAAATGCATGAATAGTGCAATCTCTCTGTATATGCACTCCTGTTAGCTATATACATGTACCACGACCGACATAGCTGACGTACATTCTCTTGCCAGACTGTTTTCATGTATCGACTTTACAAGACTTCATATAATATTTCTCTTTTTCCTGAAATCCTTGGGTACAAGCCTTTATTCTTTACTTTTTATAGTCCAAGCTTGTGATCATAGAAATCTCTTAACTTTACAGCTTAATTGCTGATTCAGTGATGCGGGCTATTTACTTATCTCTGGTGCACTTACCCTGCTTGGCGTTGATCGTTGGCTGCTTCTGGTCCTTCTGCTCAACTATTCTTTGTCTTGTTCTCATTATTTTAAGTTTTGTGGGTATTGGGTTAGATTTAATAACATGGTCATGCGGTAATCGGATTTTTATTAATCGCGTTCGAGGTGACTTCACTTTTTAAGCTCACTTGTGCTTCTTCTAAATAAAATTTCATACAATCGTTTCATGTACTTATGATTTTTAATTGTGTCGAGTCGAAATGATTAATTGATCATCATATTTTAGACCACAGGACTCTATTATTGGCAAATTATGAACTAAGAAGACAAATATTCAGTTAATAGTGTAAAAGTATCGAATATTTTTTGAACCCATTACTGAAATCCATTAATTTTAATTTTCGTTCATTTTCGTTGAGATTTGCAAAGCTACTTTAGATCAGTAAGGAATGATTAATGAAGTATTTTTTACAATACAACCGTATGTTTCATTTTGAAATTAGATTGTGAAACTCAATTAGACTGTGTGAGTCAGAAAGTCAATTCGAGTGTGAATTCAAAAAATTTTTTTACTGCGAGCGATGCGAAATGTTAAGTTATATTATTAATATAGTTATATTCATAGTTATATTATTAATTGGTAATATGGAAAAATATGACATTTTTTAATGTATAATTATACTGTAAAAGCAAAGGTTTTCATTTGACAGCGCGTGATGGAGCTGCCGAGCACCATGCGCAGCTACGGCGGCCTCGAGAGCCGCCTCTCCAGAGCACCCATGTCCCACAGAGAGATACTCGCTGCCAGGCTTAGTGCTGCAGGTAATGTCTACACTCGTGTTGACTANGTAAGGCGTGTTGCTTTCACCATGTGGGCACTCGTGCTGCTATTTACGTTGGCGCCTACATCTACGAAACATGTTAACGAAAATTTTATTTTAAAACAGGGACAGTATAATCTCTTAACAAACTGTTTCAAAATTTATTGTTTTTTGAAAGTGAAAGAATAATACTACGCAATTAAGTGGTTAATTTTAGCGTTGGTAGAGGTCAGACATGAGGTCAAAAGTGAAACATGGTTTTTTGAAACATTGTTATTATCTCCGTCTTATTTTCATTAATATTAGAAATACGAATAAATTAGAATAAGTTAGAATAAGAAATAAGTAAGACTGAGAATGCTTTATCATTTTCTTGTCGCTTATAGACTTCACAGGCTCGTCTCCAAGAATCCCGCATAATAACGATCCCAAAAATCACTTTAGGTGTTCACTTCACAGGCTCGTCTTCGAACATCTCGCATAGTACCGATCCCACAAATCACTTTAGGTCTTCACTTCACAGGCTCGTCTTCAAACATTCCGCATATAAACGGTCCCACAAATCACTTTAGGTGTTCACTTCACAGGCTCGTCTTCGAACATCCCGCATATTAACGATCCCACAAATCACTTTAGGTGTTCACTTCACAGGTTCGTCTTCGAACATCCCGCGTTCGGGCACTCACATCGCCAGGCCGCTGTCTCGCGCGCAGAGCTCGCCTCTGGTCACGCTCAACGCGGTCGTTCAAGAACCACCGCATTTTTCTAATAAAAAGGTGCCTATTTGACAATAAAATAAAAATCTTGTTAATAAAAAGTTATAGCCTATTTTATTATATTATAGCCTATTTTTCATACCATGGACGCTGGATTATTTTTACGCTATTATTATCTCAAATGTCCACACATGATGTTTTATTGGCGAGTTGGAATTATCTGAAAACTTCTTACTGATACGTGACCATTAATGCTGTGTGTTGAAAGGGTGAAAATGTGTTCGAATTATTTAAATGATCGAGCAAATTCTAATGTAACATAACAGTTTTACGAAAATTCCAAGAGCCTTGCAAATGATGCAAAAAAATAGAACTATGAACAGAGAAGGGGGTTGACGACTGGGTTTCAATACGAAAATAAATTCAGAGATATTATTTATAAAATAATGAACATAATCATCAGGGCGCGACGACTCTGTTTGAGTACGAAAATAAGTACAAAGATATTACTTATAATAGAATGAACATAACAATCAGGGCACGACGACTGGGTTTGAGTACGAAAATGAGTACAAAGATATTACTTATAATAAAATGAACATAACCATCTGGGCGCGACGACTGGGTTTGAGTACGAAAATGAGTACAAAGATATAACTTATAATATAATGAGACAGGGTTAACTACGAAAATAAGTAGGTACAAATATATTACTTATAATAAACATAACAATTAGGGCGCGACGACTGGGTTTGCGTACGACAGCCTGATGCAGAAACATCAATGCATCTGCGGCGACAACTCGCAGCATCCTGAGCATGGGGGGCGCCTGCAGGCGGTGTACACTCGTCTGCAGGACACGGGGCTCTCGCTCGCCTGCCATCGTATACACGCCAGGAAGGCTACGCTTGAGGAAATACGCTCGTGTCATAGTGAAGCTCACACCTTACTTTTTGGTGAGCTATGCAGGATTTTGTATACAATTTTATCTAATATTATGTAATAAAATCGNCAGGAAGGCTACGCTTGAGGAAATACGCTCGTGTCATAGTGAAGCTCACACCTTACTTTTTGGTAAGCTATGCAGGATTTTGTATACAATTTTATTTAATATTGTGTAATAAAATCATTTACTTTTTTGGTTATTAATGCATGAATTATGTGTGTAGTTTTATTTAAAATATTTTATTTACTGTTCTGTAAATCCTTTATTCATCAAACTCATGTTAACGTAAAGTTATATAATATTTATTAGTCTTTATTATGGAGTTAACTTGCAGCAGTGATTTTTCTCTTGTTACAGCACAAATTTTGTCGCTAGCTTACATTTACGGTTGAAAACGTAGTTTATTTGTTGACCGGTTGTTGTTGAATCATTAAAACATTCATTTTACTCTGTAATCATTATATCTTTCATGGTAATCTCTGCAACAATTATATCATTCACGTTACTTCCTGCAATCCTTGTATCTCTCATGATACTCTCTGCACAAATTATATCCTTTATTTTACTTCCCGTAATCATTATATGTTACATGATACTCTCTGCACAAATTATATCCTTTATTTTACTTCCCGCAATCATTATATGTTACATGATACTCTCTGCACAAATTATATCCTTTATTTTACTTCCCGACAGGAAGGCTACGCTTGAGGAAATACGCTCGTGTCATAGTGAAGCTCACACCTTACTTTTTGGTGAGCTATGCAGGATTTTGTATACAATTTTATCTAATATTATGTAATAAAATCGTATACTTTTTTGGTGAGCAATGCAGGAATTTTGTATACAATTTTATTTAATATTATTCTGAAGATCGTGTACTTTTTTGGTGAGCAATGCATGAATATACTATATAATTTTATTAACCATTCTGTAGATCATTTATTCAACTAACTCATGTTAAAGTAAAATTATTCATTATTTATTATAGAGTTTACTTGCAAAGGTGATTTTTCTCTTGTCATAGATAAATTTTATCGCTAGCTTACATTCACGGTTGAAAACGTCGTTTATTTGTTGACCGGCACGAGCTGTATTAGTATTCGTTTTTGAAGTTAGTATTCGTTTTTGAAAACGCCACACAACGTCAATACCAACCCACTTTGTTATTTCGTGAAGAACCTCTGGGTAGGTGACCACTGGCTTCTGATGAGCGATGTATTGTGATAGATGATGCATTGATGCTGCTAAGGATCAAGTAATTAAACGTGAAAATTTCTCCCTGAAATCATTTTATGATTTTTGTCATAAATCATAAATGCCGCCAGGAACGAGTCCTCTTGAACGCCATTCCCTGGACATTAATTACAAGTTAATGTTTCACTTTCAAACCTTGTGCATGTCATATCCGTCGGCAGCCTGACCCGCTTCAGTCGCTAGCTAGCATGTCAATGTTTTTCCCCATAATCTTATCATTCACGTTACTTCCCGCAATCGTTATGTTTCATGGTGCTCTCTGCAATAATGATATCATTCATGTTACTTCCCGCAATCATTATATCTTTCACGTTACTTCCCGCTATCATTATATCTTTCACGTTACTTCCCGCATTCATTATATCTTTCACGTTACTTCCCGTAATCTTTATATCTCTCATGGTTCTCTCAGCATTAATTATATCATTCACGTTAGTTCCCGTAATCATTATATATCTTTTGCTACTCTAAGCACTAACTATATCATTAATGTGTGCAGGCACAAGTCCCCTGAACCGGCAGTCGCTGGACATGAGCAAGCTGGCCGAGTTGCCGCTGAAGAGCTTCGTGCGGCTGCATCAATTACGTATGTTGAATTTTTATGTTAAATAATTTTATGTCAGAAATAGCAGCTCAACCATACGTTGCTGATAATATCTGACAATATCCCGTCCTTCCTTATCCCAGTTTCCGTTAAATTCTTGCTTTTGAAAC
This sequence comes from Hyalella azteca, assembly GCF_000764305.2. Lineage (NCBI taxonomy): Eukaryota > Metazoa > Arthropoda > Malacostraca > Amphipoda > Hyalellidae > Hyalella > Hyalella azteca. The sequence continues at coordinate 25,470 of NW_025940009.1, forward strand.
ACTAACTTTTTATCATTGAAAAAAAGTTCTCGATTGCCATATTTTTTTCTCGATTGTTATCCAATTCGCTCTTCCCGTTTTACAAAGCCTTACAATTCCGCCACTACAACCCCTGGTGATGTTGACACGATAAGTATTATGAAAACGCTCTCTTATTGCTGCTTTAATGCATTTACAAACACGATAAGTATAGTGGATATGCGCCCAAACAGTCCCTGCACGTTCACTGTTCACGACGCCTGGCTACCAACACTAAAACTATTAACTGAACAAACACAAACTTTTACTAATACAGTATAATGATTATGATTGTTAAGCGTGGTTTAAGTTTCTTGCAAGCCTCCCGGTGTTTGTTTAGTCCCCCAGTGGCCGCGGATATAATAGAGTAGCGCGGTTCAAGTTTAATGCAGGTGCTTCAGTGAGTTTGGTCCCCCAGTGGCAACGGATATATTAGCGTGGTTCAAGTTCCATGCAAGCTTTTCACCGTTAGTTTGGTCCCCCAGTGGCGACGGATATAATATATTAGCGCGGTTCAAGTTCCATGCAAGCTTTTCACCGTTAGTTTGGTCCCCCAGTGGCGACGGATATAATATATTAGCCTGGTTCAAGTTTCATGCAAGCTTTTAACCGTTAGTTTGGTCCCCCTGTGGCAACGGATATAATATATGAGCGTGGTTCAAGTTCCATGCAAGCTTTTCACCGTTAGTTTGGTCCCCCAGGGGCAACGGATATAATATATGAGCGTGGTTCAAGTTCCATGCAAGCTTTTCACCGTTAGTTTGGTCCCCCAGGGGCAACGGACATAATATATTAGCGTGGTTCAAGTTTCATGCAGGTTTTTCAGTGTTAGTTTGGTCCCCCAGTGGCAACGGGGGAGCTGCAGAACGGCTTCGCGCTCGTCAGGCCGCCCGGCCACCACGCAGAGCAACAGACCGCCATGGGCTTCTGCTTCTTCAATTCAATCGCTATCGCAGCGCGCCAGCTGCAGCACAAACTTAACGTCGAAAAAATACTTATACTTGACTGGGTGAGATAAGAGTAACATTATCACTTGTCTATGTGAGATAAACATTTTACTGTGAAATAGACATTATTTTACTTATATTTGCGCTGAATATGTCAGACGTGAGCGATATTCGAGTTTGGTAGCGTTGACTGAGTGAGTTAAGCATTAGATATTGTTAGCATTTATTAATTACACTTACACTTGATTAACTTCGTGGCAGGATTAATATGTTGGAATAGTATAGAGTATTGTATACTTCTGCATTTTAGAAAAAATGGTACAAAAAGAGAACTGTTCAACAAGCTGGATGTCTCAGACATTTTTAAAACAGAATTTTATGTGCAATATCAAAACTAATATTGGATAATAATAATATTAATAGCCCTTCAAACAAATATTTAAGGTTTTGGAGCTTATTTCTTTGTTTAGGACTCAAATGCAAGGTGATAGAAATGAAATATCACAAAAATTGTATGATAACCCTCCTTATCTCCTTTTTAAATCGATTTTAGTTAATACCTCTGCTAATTATAATTCTACTACTTTTCCCCCTTTATTTTCTACCGATGGTGACTCACGTCATCAAGCTTTTAAATATGAATACTATTGACGAAGAGTGATTTGTTGAATCTCTTTGTATTTTTTACGTTAATCAATATATATAGTATGCTAAACATGCCCTGGTGCACAGGATGTTCATCACGGTAACGGAACACAGTCCATGTTTTACGATGACCCTCATGTACTGTACATGTCATTGCATCGTTACGATGAGGGATTGTTCTTCCCTGGTACCGGCGCTCCTCAAGAGGTGAGAAAACTTGCGTGAATTTTCAACTCACTGTGGGAACCGACCTGAATTCGGTACTTCGGTAGATTCAAATTACTCTAGGAACAGACCTGGGGCCATACTTTCAAAACTCGCTAAGTGAACGTAAGTACTTACGCTCTATTTTCTTGTCTATGATTGGTGGATTTGGCTTAAAAGGCCGCCAATGATTGGCTGATGAACTTACGATCTCTTAACTTTTTTTGAAAGTATAGGCCCTGCTCTTATCAAATATGAGTTTAAGCTTAATCATCTACGATAATAATAGTGAAGCACGATAGTTTAGACTCCACTTCACAGTCTTATCAGTACTGGTATAGAGAGACTAATCTATTAATGAAATATTTGTAGTGCAATCTGTTTCATGCGTTTGTAAGGACCGACAATGCGTTCACAAAAATTTCCTCGAAGGGCTTCTCTGTAACCTAAGATTTGCTAGGTCACGTTTTAATCGAAAATATTGTGAATTCTCTTGGCATTTTCTGTGCGATAACATATCGTAATATTTTGATATTCAAGCAGTCATTTGGTCGAATACTTGAGCAATACCAAATTTGTGAAATAAAATGTATTAATTCTGCCCTGATGTCGTCCTCCGTATTATGTTCCGTGTTGACCAGGTTGGCGAAGGGGACGGGAATGAATTTAATTGAGCAATACCAAATTTGTGAAATATAGTGCATTAATTCTGCCCTGATGTCGTCCTCCGTATAATGTTCCGTGTTAACCAGGTTGGCGAAGGGGACGGGTATGGGTTTAATGTTAACATCGCGTGGTCAGGAAGTTTGAACCCTCCGCTAGGAGACGCGGAGTACATGGCAGCTTTCCGCACCGTTGTCATGCCCATAGCCAAGGTCAGGCATCATAACTATCACCATGTTATTGTTTTAATAACAAGGTCAGGCATCATAACCACTTGCATGTTATTATTTTAATAACCAAGGTCAGCATCATAACCACCTGCATGTTATTGTGGATATTTTAATAACCAAGGTCTGGCATCATAACACTTGCATGTTATTTTAAATATTTTAATAGCCAAGGTCAGGCACACTGGGTAGCTGCATGTTATTGTAAATAATTTCATCAAATAATTTCTTTTTGAACACTAACATCCGGATAGAACGATACTCAACATGAAATCAAAAATAGAAATTGAATTTTCTCAGGAAATTTCAGGGTTATATTATCAGAAGATTTGCATCTTTTGCATTATAAACATTTCAACCTGAAGCGAGATAATTAATTAATTTTTTTTTCAACATTCCGGAGAATATTCTAATGATTAATTACATTAGGGGAATTTCAATATTTCAAGTCGATTCAGCGATGCCAGCAATTTTGAGTTACAAGAAGCGGTAATTGCCGCGTTCTATTGATATCTTGCAAGGCGCATGCGGAAAAGATAACAAATTACATCAGAAGCAACTGTTAAATACCCTTAAAAGTGTTAGTTTGTAGCGAACCTAGAAATTACGACTTTTAATAAACATATCCTTTTTCCTCTAACTTGGCAACACCGTTAGGAAGTTAACCTCGCGTTCTAGTTTGTCCCTTAGTCAGTATAGCCCAGCCAATCCATAACAGCAGGTTAGTCAAGATTTAGATCTCTAAGATAGGTTTCTTTCTTTATATGCGTAACTGGTTATATTGTACTATTATTTGCCTCATCAAAGTCATCATGGTTACTTATAAGACATACTTCTCGAACAGGTTCTCACGTTGCCAAGGGTATTATTTCTATTATTACGGTTATCATTTCCGTATTCTTTGCCGTATCAAATAAATTCACTTGATCCAGTTCGATTCATTTCCGATCTTGTAATTTCCTCACTGTGCGAGTAACGTACGGCAGTTATCCCACAAATTCTTCTTCAAAGAAACTGTACAGATGTCGAGTTTCCCTAAACTTTGCTAAGATTATCCTGATTATATTGATTCTAGATTTACTCGTGTCTATTAAATACACTTATTTGTGCTCTTCCTGCTAATCTGGTGGATTGTAGATCCCCTGCTAAATGATTTACTCGTGTCTATTAAATACACTTTTTTTCTGTTCTTCCTGCTAATCTCTTGTGTGAGCTTTAAGCTGAAAATGGTGTTTATGTATCAGGACTTCAACCCCGACATTGTGCTGGTGAGCGCTGGCTTCGATGCAGCAGACGGACACCCTGGTCCCCTCGGGGGCTATAAACTCTCCCCCGCAGGCTTCGCTTACATGACCTCTCAACTCATGACCCTCGCCAGGGGGAAGGTGAGCAGTTCATTAAGCCAATCGTATTAGACTTTAGGGCTTCATTTAAGTAACTTATTATTTAAATATATAAAGCTATATCCATTTTGATTTTAGAAACTTAGACACGAAAAGACGAGAAATAATTCTTCCTCGAATGATCCAAATTTCTTCCTCGAATGCCAAAAAGTGTTTCGGTATTGAAATATAGAAAAGAAGACAGGAAAAATTAAAAAAAATATACCTTTTTTCATGCTCAGCGAGACCTACGAAAACGTTTTATTGCTGGTCTCGCTGTGCATAAAAAATATTTAATATTTTTTGATAAGAAATAGCATCACCGCAACTCGCGTGACATGAAATATTTTAAATATATTTGTTGCAGGTTGTGCTGGCCTTGGAAGGCGGGTACCACATTCCCTCGGTGTGTGACGGAGTAGAGGCGTGTGTGAGAGCACTTCTTGGAGAACCTCTACCTCCTATACCCGCCCGCCACACGCAACCCTGCCAGCCTGCCAAGGATACGCTGCATACCGTCATCGCCATACAGGTACACGGAGAGCAATAGGTGGTGATTGATCTACCGTATGATACGCATCTACAGTTACTGGTAGATCTAAAGGGTCTGGCAAGTCTTCAGGTTATAAGTAATATTGATTGATCTACTGTATTTTAAGCATCTACAGTTCTGGCAGATCTAGACTAAAGAGTCTGGTAAGTCTTCAGGTTATGACTAATCGGTGTTGATAGATCTACTGTATTTTACGCATCTAGTTTCCGGTCGATCTGAAGAGTCTGTCAAATCTAAAAGTTCTGACAGGTCACCAGAGCGAATAAATATACCGTATTTACTTCGGATTGCGGCTTGCCTTATGCATGCGACTTGTGCACGCGAATGTCTTATTCATAAGACGTGAGCACACGGATTTCATCTCAAATTGGTCATCACGAAGTATCGATTAAGTTAGTGACTTAATTTCGTGAACAAAATACCGAGCAATAAATGTGCAACGATGCTTGCATCTCTTACTTGGAAAAAATGAACTTTTTATGGAAAACCAATACATTTGAATTATATTAATCTCCTATGGTGAGTGAATAGACTTAGTAACCCTTCTAATTATTTTAATGCCATCGATTCGGCTTTACGTCAACAAATGCTGATCCATTCAATTATTTAATTTGGCCAATTGAAGAACTTGTTGCCAGAAATTATGGTCGATTAATCAGATGTCATAATATCATCAGGATCAAATGAATTCATAACAAATTTTTTCTTATGCGCATGTTAGGGGCGCCGGAAATTAGACTCTTAATCTGAATATCGAGAAACTATTGTCTTGCAGAGCTGACCGAGTACTACTGTGTTGCAGAGCTGACCGAGTGGCGAGTACTACTGTGTTGCAGAGCTGACCGAGTACTACTGTCTTGACGGGCGGCCGACGTCCCGTGTAAGCGACCTCTTGTTCGAGTGTCTTCGTTTCTGTTGCTTTTCACCTGTCCCTCCTTGTCACTTCGTCTCTTTACTCTTTGAGATGCTAACGCTGCTTCTTTCGAGCCAGCTTCAGCGGGCTGGACAATTGAGACCTTCCGCCCCTTGTGGGTGATGAATAATTGAGGCCTTCCACCTCTATGGAAATGTTCATCTTGACTTTCGGTGCGAGATAGCTAAATAGCTGAAGCGCTAGTAAACATTTGGCCACTAAACTAACTAACTCGAATGATGGGCCAAAAAGTGTTTCGGTATTAAAATATAGAAAAGAAGACAGGAAAAATTATAAAAAAATATTTTTTCATGCTGAGCGAGACATACGAAAACGTTTTATTGCTGGTCTCGCTGTGCATAAAAAACATTTAAGATATTTTAATAAGAAATAACATCACTGCAACTCGCGTGACATGAAATATTATGGTGCAGGTTGTGCTGGCCTTGGAAGGCGGGTACCACATACCCTCGGTGTGTGACGGGGTAGAGGCGTGTGTAAGAGCACTTCTTGGAGAGCCTCTACCTCCTATACCCGCCCGCCACACGCAACCCTGCCAGCCTGCCAAGGATACGCTGCATACCGTCATCGCCATACAGGTACACGGAGAGCAATAGGTGGTGATATATCTACTGTATTACAAGCATCTACAACGTTTGCTCTGACTTCAGATTTTATTCTTAATGATTTACTGACACGCATAAGTTTAATTGTACTTGAGATTTAATTGTTCATCAGACAAATCTAAAGGGTCTGTCAAGTCTGAAAGTTCTGACGGCTCACCAGAGCGAAGAGGTAGGTATATTACTTCGGATTGCGGCTAATTTTTATGGACAAACAATACATTTAAATGATATTAATCTTCTATGGTGAGTGAATAGACCTAGTAACCATTCTAATCATTTTACATGCCATCGATTCGGCTTTACGTCAACAAGTGCTGATCCATTCAACTTGTTAATTTGGCCAATTGAAGAACTTGTTGCCAGAAATTATGGTCGAATAATAACATCAGGATCAAATAAATTCAAAACTAAATTCTTCTCATGCGCATTTTGGGGGCGCTGGGAATTAGACCTTTTATCTGAATATTGAGAGACTGCTTTCCTGCAGAGCTGACCGAGTACTACTGTCTTGCAGAGCTGACCGAGTACTACTGTGTTGCAGAGATGACGGAGTACTGTGTTGCAGAGCTGGCCGAGTACTACTGTCTTGCAGAGCTGACCGAGTACTGCTGTCTTACAGAGCTGACCGAGTACTGCTGTCTTGCAGAGCTGACCGAGTAGTACTACTGTATTGCAGAGCTGACCGAATACTGCTGTCTTGCAGAGCTGACCGAGTACTCCTGTCTTGCAGAGCTGATTGAGTACTCCTGTCTTGCAGAGCTGACCAAGTACTACTGTCTTGCAGAGCTGACCAGGCAGGCGGGGCTGGTGAACATGACCGCGGCAGAGGCTGAGGGTCGGCAGGAGGAGCAAGACACGGTCTCCGCCATGGCATCGCTGAGGGTGAACACCTGCGCCGCTATGGCCGCCGTCGCTGAGAGCGTCCTTGTGCAGGCCAACGCCGTGCGCCAGATGATCGTACCGCTGCCCAGTGGCCTGCCTCCCAGACTTACGCCGTCATCGTCACCCTTACCCCCCACTCCTGAAAGGTCAGTTGGATCTCAATTATTCATTTCCCTTGCGCCCATTTCGTATAGTCTGGTATCTAATTTAAAAGGATTGTGCACAATTGTGGAGAAATAATTTTTATTTTTGAAATACAATTTGTGAAATTGGTACTTTTTAATATTACACTCGTGTTGAGGCTCTTAGAGTAGAACAAAGCAGGCCAACTTATTAGTGAATTAATTTGTACTCCTGCAATTGACTTCATTTCACGGTTGGAGAAATATAATAATACACATGCAAAGACAGAATGGTTAAGAAACGTTATATAAAAATATTATGTATTTATGTACACTGAAAAGATTAAATGTTGATTGGATTAAATCTCATTTAACCATGCTCAATTTAATATGTCTACAACTATACTTATTTGTAGCATATTCATCTCTTCATCAGAAAAGTATCCGACTGGCGACCTTTAATATATTGTACTATACATATATTTGTATGGTTAGGCAGAAGTTTTTCTTTTATGCAAGTTTTATTAAAGACCAGAGCGTATTTCTTATTAATGATTTTCTTATTAATTTTCTCGATGCTGCGAACTAGGCTTTTTGCGGGATTTGAAAGTTCAAATATAAGGTTTCCAAATGACATTTTATTTGACTTTACGACGTTTCGAATATTCCATATTCATTATCAAGTAAATGAATTGTTTTACAACGCTTGAAATTGAAATTTTGGGATGACAATAGTAGGTAAAAAGGGTATAGTGGTTACAACACAAAATTGCCTCGATTCCTAGTTCGCAGCATCGATAAAACTAATAAGAAAATCATTACTATACATATGTACATGTATCCATCTTAGATTGTTGACCAAAAGAAGAAGTTGCAGGCTATTACTAATATCTATTAATATTAGTATTATTACAAAATGCATGATATAACGAAACATATTTCAACAGTACAAACACATCTAAAAGAACTTCCTACCGATGATGATAAATACTAGATAAATGAAAATAGTTCGTGTATTGTATTAATGCAGTGCGAGCACAATTACGATGATATACTATCAATTGCCATTTCATCACTCTAGGAATTTATCATTGCAACTTTCATCATCATAACAGTTCATCATTGCAGATAGTGATAAATACATATGAAATGCAATATGAAAAATAAATACATATGGGTGTAAGCTAGCTTAACCTAACCTATACGTTGTGTTGGTCATAAAATGGCCTTTTACCTAACCAGAGGATGGTACATGTGTCACACAATACACTTCGTTTATTATATGATGTCTAATTGTTCAATGTTCAGCATGTTAATTGTTTAATAACACTTACATGTATCTATGTTTGCAAAGTGCACTTTCCGAAATGATGAAATTTTATGCTGATGAATCGCCCAAAAATGCAATTCTAGACAGTTCAGCAACTTCACCAAAAAAATCAATTAAAAATATTCGATTAGTGAAATCTTCATATAAAAATGGCTTTATATATGCAGACTAAAAATGTCGGTGGCGAAATAATATATCCATAAAGACAGTCTTCGTGTAAACCAGGCTTTATACATGCAGACCAACGATGGCGGTGGCGGAATAATATATCCATAAAGACAGTCTTCGTGTAAACCACGTTCTATATTTGCAGACCAACGATGGCGGTGACGGACTGTATCCCGATGGTGGGGGGCGACGAGCCTCGCGTCGTATCATCGCCTGTTGCTCCGCTACCAGACGAAGAAGAGCCCATGGAAGAAGACCAGGTTCCGCTGCAACAAAAATAAATTATTGTGAGCAGGACACGTAATAAAGTAAAAATTTGTTAGATGGAGACTTAGTAGAAGTACGGTATGAGGTTGGGAGGTAATAAAAGCACACTTGTGATCCGAGGAAGTCAAATGTGTTACATTCATAAATAAAAAAAACCCTAATTACACGTATTTTGCGAAACGGACATTTAGCGGTATTTGTTTCATATTAATAAAGTACAATAGGTATTGAATAAATTTTAGTAACAGGTAGATATTGCATCGGGAAAATTATGGCAAATATTTTAAGGTCCTGTTCAACTTCTTTTCCACTAGCTTAACACAAAATGTGCAATACGGAATAAAATTATTTTTTTAGCAATTGATTCATGACTTTTCCAACATCTTACGCAAAAAAATCAGCGAGATTTGATCCTAATAGCGATGTACATTTTTCCTTTGTATGGGTCATCTACACCTAGTGTGGCCCGGAAAAGGATATAGCACAGTTACTCGCGGACAACAAGTCATTATTTTTACATTATGGTCCAATCATTTTTTTGAGTGCTTGTTAACACCATGGACGTCTCATTAGGCTTTGCATTTTCTAATTATTTTATAATTGATGTGACAATAGCGCCTCCTTGTATTGCGTTGGAGTTCTTCAGAGGCATGAATTATCGAGGGTCGAGTGGACAAGTGTACCGAAATGATAATGTAGCGCATTTCATGGACGGAAATTTGGTGAGAAAATAGCATGCAGTAATTCCAGAGCTAGTGATTAGTTATTGTGATAGCATTAGGTTGAGTGTGCGTGAATTCATGTTGGTTGGAACTCAACGACGGTGAAAGAAAATGCAAGAGTTTTGGTGTTGTGTCTGTGATGCGCAGTTTCCACTCATGGTGTTTCCACGACAACTCGCTGTCCGTGTATCCTCAACTTAAGTTTGTAACGGCAAACCAGCAAGAGAAAACGAAGCCTCTAAGGTACTTCTTAGTCTAATATTAAGGGTTAAGTTTGACCTTCAATAGGAATGCTCAAGTAGGTCTGCTTTCTGCTGCTATCACTAACACCTCGGTTAGGATAGACGTGTACCGTGATACTCACCCTTACAATAAAACTATATTCCCTTACCGGTCAACAAAGGTGAGCTTTCTTTATGTAGGAACGACCGTTAGCAAATAGTTGGTCTTGAGATAAGTGATGAAGTTCATAACTTCACGTTCGCTAGTCATCACTTGCACTGGAAATAATAAGCTATTGGGACCTTCCGAAAATAGGTGTTGAACCTTGTGCAATCCACGTGTTTCATGTTGCTTTGTAAGCAATTTTCCGTTGCCCGTCTGTAAATGTTTAACCTCAACAGCGTACTGAACACTGTACATTGTACAATAATGTATGATGAATGTCTATGAATATCATTATTTTAGGCACGAATAAAACAAGCGAGAAAACGTGCTTATGCGGAACATGACTGATTTTTTTTGGTAAAGCTCAGCCCTTCGATGAACTAATCTTCATGGTATCCACGAGAAATTGCTGGCAATTTCTTCAATTGGAATAAACAATTTATGGAGGTAATAATTTAAGTGTTCGTTAGAATATGTTGGACGTACAATTTTGTGCAGATAAATGTTGTGTAGAAATTTCATGTTGTTTTCCCTCCGACCATAACACCCCTGTAGCCAATTTGTGCTTTCTCTCGTGACCATTAAAGATAAAACTAATTTCACGTACTTTCAACAATGTTTAATGCGCAAATTTATGCATTCTAATTTTCTTTTTTTTTTTCAAGGGAACGACTATATTTTACTGTTGAGAAACTCTCAGCCCGATTGTGCGGTAAATTGTTTACGTTAACTATCAAGTTCACGTATAATTTTTGTATTATTTCACTTTTTCTCGTACGCATGTGTGCTCTTATCCTTTGATTATGATGAGCTTAAATTAGTGTGTGGATTAAGGAATATGTTCTTCAACTTGGTGTCGAACGATTTCGTTTTTTGTATTGTAAATAGTTTTTTGCGTTGTTAAAAGTAGGGTTTTTAATAAGTTGTTGTTTAGGTGTTTTCTGTTATGTGCATTCTCGAGCATTTGAGTTTAAAACGAGTGTGCTAGAAGAGTTCATTCAATGTTACTAAGTTTCGCAAACCTTCCGTTTGAAATTGTGATGCTTGGATCAGCGTCGTGTAAGATCGTCTCGCTAACATTTACCCTTTTTTATGAATCTCTAAGTCGCTATGAATTGGCTTCTGTTTTGCCTAATTCATGCAAATATGTATGGGCTCCTCTCGAGCCAATCATTCTGATGTATTATGGCAACCAATAGTTATTAAATTTATCAAAGACCGAAACATTTAAACCTTTCGGCGGTGACAGCCCGCCATTTGACCCCTGTCTGTTGAGCAACGAGTGACCATCGATTTGTGCACACGAGTTGATCCAATTTTTAATGTTCTAGATTCATCGTTACTCTTGAAATCGTAGTTTATAGACGTCGCTCAACAATTGACAATGGATCTTTCGTCGCCATGGAAGCTGAGGGCGCGTTGCTCAAGCTGTGTCTTTTTCTTATTTTGTCGTGGCGAGTATACCTACAGCCTGGAGTCCCAAATTGTTGTGCTTGTAGTTTTACATGTTGATAGTATTCGGGTTACGGTGTCCTACATGAAGCCATTCTACCTTAGAAGGAAATGTAGAACACGTATAAACTATAGGGTTTATTGCTTAATTTATCAAGATCTCTGCTCGTTAGATATTTAGTTTTATTTGATTATGTTTGATTTGTGTACGGCTGACGCATCTCAATGTACAACTCTGTCCTGTCCTTTCTTGTGGAACAAATTATTGTTGTCCTGTGAGGCTTTTATGGGAATAAATTTATAAAATAGTTTGTGATTGTTGTTTATGGCGTTATGTGTGATTCCAGAGTAAGTCAAAAGCGTACCAAGTAGGCTGTCCATTAAGTTAATATTAATGGTCGCGATCAATATTGGTTGAAATTCTTAGATATTTATCAAATTATTTATGCATAGGAAATCAGATGAAGATTATATAATCCATAAGTGTTTTCAGGAATGTTCATGGGCTTAGAAATATTTTTGTTAAGAAATACATTGATATATTGTTAGAATTGTTTGTCTTCTCCTTTAACTGTGATTATTTAGCGATTTTTTCGAGGAAATATTTATTAGATCTAGCCATATAACTGCTTTCTTTCAGTAATCCAGTAAGTCAGTTTAGCTTAATTCGTATAATTTTACCTTATCATATCGTGAAAAAACAAGAATAACCCATAAATTACAATTATCATAACAATTTTGTCCAATTCCTTATGATCGCTGCACTTTCGGTCCTCTGCTTTGATCCCTGTAAATCCGCTCCTGGTCTATGCAATTCATTATTTCAGCTGCTACGCCGAAAAAAAAATACGTTTCAATGGAGTGATGTTGGACGTTAACTACGCAAAACTTGCGTAATAACCGACTTCGTCAGTAATCTGTGATCCTTCTAAAAAAATGAGATTTTTTCTCTACGTTCTAAGCTTTGTCACCTAATTTCAATCAATTCAACTTGCCACAAACACACAGTTTTTCGGACAAAAAGTGTACCACGTACCGAGAGGATAAACATGACATCCATACATTAAAATGCTATCAATGTTTTAAAATTTTCATCGCCAATTGCTGTTCAGTAAATGTAATTAATGGAAATAAATTGCCAAAAGTAACATCTGCGTAAGTGCCCGCAATATCGTCCTACACATGAGCACGGGCAACCGTCAGTCGGGAGGCAGCCGTGGTCGTGAGAGGGTCAGTGCACTTGCAGGCGAGCGCTTATCATGACTCGCAGTCCTAAAAGCCGAGGCGGTGCCTCATCAAGGATAATATTCGCGTGCATCCTAATTTTCGCAGGAATATTCCACGTGAGTAATGTGCATTATATTGAGCTTCAAAGCAGTATCATAAAGCGCGCAAAAAAAATACACAAGTTCACTAAATCATAATTATACCCAAAAATTTAATTTCAGTTTAAGTATTAAAAATAGTTGCATCTGTCCGAAACTCAATGCTTATACTATATAGATTCAAACAATATGATTAGGCTCAGAGCTACCGTTCGAACTTATTAATGTTAACAAAAATAAATGGATCGCGGAATAAGTCTTCTACAATGAAAATCTTACCACAAACTGTAACATGTACCAAGTGTCGAATTGTGCAGATTAATCGCACTAGACTGGTTTAAATACTGTGTAGGTAAAATTATTCTATGATTCAGTTGCATTACAAGAATAATATAATGTGGCAATATAATACCGGCGAATTCCGTCAGCGATCACACTCTATTCTCTCGGCTCATCCATCTTACGATCTCTCGTTACCTTCTCGCACAGATAAGAATTTGGAGGCCTCGAATTCGTAAATTAAATAAATTATAAACGTTGTTATAGTGTTGCAAAAATATTCATGTAAATTCACCATCATCTCGGCTCGTATAGATTCGATCGAAGATTATTTCACTGCAATTTACGTGAGCATCAGGATATAACGCGAATCATGTGATAACAATGTGAACATCACGACATAACGTAAAACCCTCCGATAACAATGTTATCATCACGACATAACGCGAATCCTGTAATAACAATGTGATCATCGACATAACGCGAATCCTGTGATAACAATGTTATCATCGACATAAAGCGAATCCTGTGATAACAATGTTATCATCGACATAACGCGAATCATGTGATAACAATGTGAACATCACGACATAACGTAAAACCCTCCGATAACAATGTTATCATCATGACATAACGCGAACCCTGCGATAACAATGTTAATCATTACGACATAACGCGAATCCAGTGATAACAATGTGATCATCACGACATAACGCGAACCCTGCGATAACAATATGATCATCACGACATAACGCGAACCCTGCGATAACAATGTGATCATCACGACATAACGCGAACCCTGCGATAACAATGTGATCATCACGACANGTCTCTTATACACATCTAGATGTGTATAAGAGACAGGTCTGTCACCGTCATACCACAACGTGAACCTGATAATCAGTCACCGTCATACCACAACGTGAACCTGGTAGTCTGTCACCGTCATACCACAACGTGAACCGGTTAATCGCATCGGTGATCGACACATCACAACGTTGACCTGGTAATGAAGACTGCGATCGTCCGACAACGCGAGATCTCCCGCAAATGTCGCAATTATAATTCAGACGCACCTGACATTGCTTGGGAGAGTCCTTGGTTCCGAACAACAAATGAGACAAGCTGATTAATGTCAATGCGGTGTCATCAACCTGTGAACCTGCCAGCAAGGAGCACTACTGGGCCACGATTATCAGACATGCAAAAAATTACTTCGGGAGTTAATGTTTCAAGTTAAATAATAAATGTCAATAATTAATTTCAAGTTAAATAATAAATGTAAATAATTAATCATACCCTTGAACACGAGGATTTTTGAAGAACAGCAAATGGTAATTCTGAGTCTAGTATGCAATTTAAAGTCAGATTAATCCATAGCTTATTATTGCCATTATACGATTACGACTCTCCTGAACTTAAACGTACTGATAATAATGGTGGCCAAAATGAACTCGTCAAGATGTCGTGGCCAGTTTAAACACCAAGTAATCCTACTGCCATGTACACAAGGTAATTTAAAGACAAACCACCCAGCCAAACTAAGGGCAAATGAACTAGAGTTTCCGCACGACTCTATTATACGACGACACAGTCCTTATCAGGTGCAAGACGCTGCACCCAAGGTCTGGTCAACCGCCGATAAAGCCGTGTCGTAATGAAAGGCTCTTCGTCTGGGTAATTCACTGATAAGTTTAATTGCTCAATTAACTCGCACATACGATCGCCATGTCAGCAAAATACGTAATAAGCATACATTTTTTCCAGATCTTTTTGGTAAATAAAGTAAATGGAGGTGTTGACGAGAGAACAGACGTTCGACCTCCGTTGTATTTCAGATTGTATTATCGAAGTAAAACAGAGAATTAAATTGTTGTTATCAGTAAATTCATCCTGACAATACGTCTATGAGTAATTTTATGAAGCACCAAAAGAGATAGAAAGTGAGGGAATCGTGCCGTTTTCTATACATGTGACGTTTGAAGAAGATAACATATTCCTGCGATTAAGAACGATAGTGTTGAGTACTGGGCAACCTTCCCAGTAGTTGCCAAGATGAACAGATGCTATCAAAGAATCGGTGCCACGACTTTGCGATACGACTTTCGCCATCACTTCCAATACAACTTTTACTATCTACAATAACATCTAACCCCATCACCACGCGAAATGAGTTTTGATTAAGGCTCGTCATACCAGTTAACGGAGCCCGCAATTTCGACAGACGTAATAAATAAACTGCAATAATTTTGCAGACAATTTTCATAAAATACACGAAATTACACATTTTCAGGCCTATTTTGAATATTTTGAATTGCGCTAAAATAATATGCGTTTAAAAATTACTTTTTAAAGACAACACTTCACGCACATACTATCGCCATGTCAGCAAAATACTAAGCATACATATTTTCCATATCTTTTTGGTAATTCAAGTAAACGGAGGTCAGTTGACGAGAGAACAAACGTTCTAACTCCGGTTGTATTTCAGTAGATTATCGAAATACAACTGAGAATTGAATTTTTGCCATCAATAAATTCACCCTGACGATACATCTATAGGAGTATTTTTACGAAGCTCCAAAAGAGATAGAAAGTGGGGGAATCGTGCCGTTTTCGATACATATGTCGTTTGAAGAAGATACATATTCCTGCGATTAAGAACGATAGTGTTGAGTACTGGGCAACCTTCCCAGTAGTTGCCTATAGATGAATGGATGCTATCAAAGAATCGGGATCACGACTTTGTGATACGACTTTCGCCATCGCTTCCAATACAACTTTTACTGTCTACAATAACATCTAACCCCATCACCGTTCGGAATGAGTTCTGATTTACAGACTCGTCATCCCAGTTAACGGAGCCCGCAATTTCGAAACAACGTAATCAATAAACTGCAATAATTTTGCTGACAACTTTTAAAAAATACACGAAATTACACCACATTTTTAAACCCATTTCAAATATTTTGAATCGCGATAAGAAATCCACGCCAAACGAGTTATTTAAATGCATGGTACTTAATGATTAATAAACACAACTGAAATTATAAAGTTGGGAGCATCCAAAAATTAATCATTATTAATGATTAATTTTTTATTAAATTTTATTTTATTCCCTCTTAATGGTTATTAAAATCAGTAAGAGTTTCAGATTGGAAAACAATCTCAACGCTGGTTTTAAAGCCAATTAATCAAAGAAAGCACTAGCAGGTTTTATTGCACTGTCGGAACACAGGAAGAAGGCAGCAAACCTGGGTAATTATACTGGAATTAAACGACGCTCTTAAGGGGTACAGGAAAAGAAACCCCCACAAAGGTCAGAATGATCAAGTTTCTCGGTCTTACGGTTTGAAGTTGTATAGCTTCTCTGCAGTATTTAGCGAGGAAAAAAAAACTTCAGAAGCAGGGAAATGATTTTTCTTATGCCCATATGAGAGCAGCGCGTTTTGCTTACAATTTGATGACGGGAAATACGCTTCTCCTACAGACTTTTATGTTAAACGAATTGTCACTGTACCGTAAATATAGAAATTAATTTATTTAATATAGAAAATAACTAAAAATTTAATGTTTTGACGTACTGGTAAAATATTCAAGGTAGTAAATACGTTTCACGTGAATTGTCAGCAATAAGTAGTAATTTTTAACAGAACACAGCCGAAAAAGATATCGAAGGCTGTTCAGTGGCTGAGATCGAGGATGAGAGATCTGGTCCCACAATCTGGCATCAGGCGCTTATTAGATTCATGCTGCAAGGTCTCCTATCATCAAGGTGGATACGCACTCTTTCCTACTGTACACTATATATACCCGGCGATGTAGTCTCTTCATTAGTGACGCGTAAATTGTGCCTCTGTAATTGCTAAAACGTTATTCAAGAGAAAACACTATTAGCGTTTTCCTTGACAACTGAATCTTGGGGATCCAGGTTTATTTACGACCCTATATTAACATTTAATGCTAGGGCTAACCGTGCCAAACTTAATGAGAAAAAGTAAATTAAATGCGTCAAACCGTACAAACGAACACGTGAGCTTCAAACACTCTTATTCGTCCTATCGTCAAACACGGCGTGCACAGGAAACAACCGCAAATAACGATATGTGCTCCAGCAATCGTTGGTTTGGAACGAACAACCTCCATCTCATCCAGAACTTCCTTTGCATCATTAAACTTTGCGTAACTGCTTTCAGTGTATTCAGAAGTAGCTAGTCGATCATGTATGCGGCATACATTTGGAACGTATCGAAACAATGATTCATTTTGCAACAGTAACATTGATAAGTGAATCTTAGTAAATAAAAGAAATGGCATTTGCCGGATAAATTCACTCTAGAATTTCATTTTTAAAGCCAGACATGGTTCATAAATATAAAAATGACATTGAGTCATTAAAAGGTGATGTTCGCATTCTCATTTTCTTCTTAAGCACGCGGTTGGAATTGTGTTCGAAACGCAGCAGTCATTGTTTAATAAGGCGTGAACATAGCGCATGAGGAAAGCACGATACGCACGATCGAATATAGGAACGTTAGCACCCAACGCGGAGAAAGGGCACTCCCGAGTTAATTATCATCGAATGAAAGTATATTTACATCCAAAATATCCATGTTGGAAGAGCAAAATATTCGAGTGAGGCTATCATAGGGAAGGATATTTGATCAGTTTGCAAACCCAAGAAGCGTTTGTAAATATTTCAATAAGCATATCTTTGAATGACCGTGTCAATAAGTTCCCAGCAAGGTTCGTCTAGTTTCCATAATAATGCAATCTAATTACTTCAAGGAACTAATATAAATAATAATAGAATTTTAAAGGTGATAATGATACAAAGTTATGATTAAAATAACATCGCATCATCACCAAGTAATCCGACCCGACTTCTATCCTTAGTATCCTTAGTATTTGTTTGGGACATAGCAGTCCCAGGCCACGATGGATCGCCGCCTCTATGGCTCCTAAAGTTCATAAAAATGCCATCTAAGATAAGTATCAAAGATACCTCGAATAATTTGCCCGTGGAAAGCGCTGTGGCAGTAGAAAACGTGGTACCTTTTCCCGGCGTAGATTCTCATGGGATAGTTCGTTTTTTTCCTCGATTCCGTTCCAGCATTGGAATAAAAAACACGAGAAACTGTGCGGATGAGGCACGATAGCTGCCTCAATTACATCGCGTCTCGTGAGACATTCTTAAATAGAAAGCTGCCGGATCCTCGGCAGATGGTTGTTAGGATAGCAAAAAGATAGAATGGAATTCTTTTCAAGTTTTCATACGAATATGTTTTTGACATCGAATAAGACGAAAGTTCAGTGAAAATCTATTTAATAAAAATAATAAAATGGATAACTCCCGAAACAGTAGCAGATGTCTATTAAAGATATTAACGAGCCCAAAAAACATGCCGCATTAGAAAGATAAGATCATACATAAAATTTCTAGATGGCAATGCCAGGCACAACAACCTCATATAAACGGATATTAAATACTCACAAAAATTGCCTTTACTTCTGGCATTCTGACAATTTTACATGTAGTTCCTGATAAAAAAGTAAACATACTTTCTTTCGGTTTTGCAGGGCAGAGAACATAATGATTCGTTTAGTAGAAATTAATTTAATAGGATGCCACTAGCATGCCCAAGCTATAACAGGAGTGAGCATGGTTATGCAGTGACGAAGAAGTGAAATTTCTAATTAAAAAGACTATTACCTTATTATTTTTAACGACTTTATAAAGGCAGACATATAATTGGTAATTAATACCTTATATGATAATCATACAAACGGGATCGAATCTTGCATTCTCCCAAATTAGTTAGCTCATGCGTCTAGTATCAAGAGGTGTAGTGCGTTGGAACTTTTAGGCTGAGAAAAATGTAGCACTTTCGGACAATATGTAGAGTAACTGCGGTAGTTTCCATATAGAAGCGGTAATGTATTCAGTTTTCAGCCAAAAGGTTTTTAGTCGTCTATTCGAACCGCTGTTAAAAATAGAAAATTTTAATATATACTCGAAGTGCACAAATTCATAGCCGCACAAAAATTTTTCAAATCAATCAAAATTCTAGAATAATTTTAAGAAAAATTTCAGCTGCAGAATAAAATGTTGTACCTTCTCTGCCCGCAATTTACAAGCGTTCAGAAAAACGTTCCGCAATGAGATATCGTGAACGTTACTTAAAGCTTTGTTCACTTTACGTATAGGGAATCAGGAGCGAGTGCAGGACTGCCTTACGTCGTCCGCCACCCATCACGTTAAAGAGTATACCCTCATTTTCACTTCTCCCTCGACGTGTAACTGAGCGAGGTCACGTCACGTGACGAGGTCAATGTCGCGAGAAGCAGCAGCCGTTGAAGGGGCATACAATTAAGGACCCGGGGCGTGCTGATCCTTTACTTCAAGCCTCATAAAGTTCTTTGTCCTGCATGCCTAAGTAATGACGTTCCTCAAGACCCTTTGTTTCATTCAGTAGCAGAGTGTGCAATTTAGGGGCGATTGAAAGCAATAGTAAGGTCGAGTGGTTGCTACACCTGTGCATGTGTAGTGCTATTGATAATGCAAGGTTATCACGAAGGATTAATTTGAATGCAACGTCGAGATGAAGTGTGGAGCTCAAGCGACAACATATGAAACAGGCATGATTCGCAGTTCAGCATGTCAATTCTATATAGTGCCCAATCGTTTCCGCAATAAATATTAAAACATGTTAATAAGTAATTTGATGGACAATTTTTGATACAGAAGTCAGTTATTTTAATCCCCAATTTCCTTACGCAACGCATCGCCAAATTCCACTTAGCGCGTATCACTAATTTTTCCACGATTCTCGCCGTCTTAAATAAACGGTTGGAGCATTATTTGTTATATTTATAAATGTGTGAATGTGAACACCTGAAACATCGCTTTCCTGAGTTTTTAAATGCCTTTTACTCTCGTGTATCACTAAAAATTGCAAAACAACATCTTGTTCTGCATGGTAACCTTTCTACTTCAGGTTGCTAGATTTTCTTCTCATGATCGATTTTACTTTTTAATTGTTATACTTATCGAAGACTGGCATACTTTCGGTGTATCGTATACATGACTTTTTATGGCTCAGGCAACGAGCATCTCGGAAGTTCTGACGAGTTGCATAAAACTTAAAAACGAGAAGACGAAATAACAATGAAAAAGGCCTTTTAACAATTCAATGATTGCATTTCATCGATAATTTCATTGAAAAGTGAAGCTCAATGTTCATTAGTAAAATTCCAATGCATTAATAGAAGTAAACGACCAATTTCGCATTTAAGATTCAATTCTTACATTGCTGGCGAAGAAGTAAAATTATTAAAGTAATAAATCACTTCCATCGGCATCATTGTCGTATCGTTTTTGTATACTTATCGTCATAAAGTATTCGGACCATAAACGCGAGCAAATTCTCTGTCCCACTTCATTGCTGAATGCGCCGTGGCTTCAGACTAACGACTTCCGAGCTGGAAGTAATGATTCTGGGTGAGGTTTTATGGCACTTGTGTTGGTCGCAGAGGCACGACCCGTGATCGTGCCCAAGACCGCGCCCGATCCAAAGCGCTCTCTCCCTTGAACAAACCAGTCCTTGATCACTCGCGTCACCGACATCACATCTATTAGAAAACTCGTGGACGCCTCAAGTTGAAACGTGATCTCACAGAAGCTGCAATTTTGAAAGTTTTAACGAAGTAGATCCTGAAACTACGGCACAATTTAAACAGTGGCTAACGATATGCTAGCCACTGTTATGGCGATTAGGGGATTTCCAGGGGATAGGTAATTTCCAGGGGATATGAGATTTCCAAGGGATAGGAGATTTCCAAGGGATAGGCGATATCCTGTATCGCAATTATGTTGGAGTATCCAGCCACTGGGCGGGCATGACAGGCGGTAACGACTCCCACCTCCTAATTTCGTGGTTCTCTCGTGTCTCGAATTTTTCGAGGTCATCCAAAATTGTTTCCAGATCTTGGAGGTCACGGCCAAGTTTCCCTCTCCTAGGGAGCAAATCCATGTAACTGAGAAGTCAAGTGAAAACAAAATTTGAAAGTGAAAAGTGCATTGATCAGCACGCAAAAATTTATACGCAAAGGCAGTTACGAAATTAACCGAGTGCAGCAACTTGGCACAGGTCATTTGAATGCCCAATAAGAATACAATGATTAATTAATCATAGATGATACCATCCATGTATCCCACATGTGAATTTGAAGCGAGCGTGGGAACAGGAGAATTTCACTTCGCCGGCCGCATCCGCCGAGTTGACGCAAATGTACTTAAAAGGCTCGATTAATAACCTCAAGAGACGTAGTTTGCATCCATAATGAAGCTGCGGTCAAGAATAAAAGATTTCTCCACATTTCTAGAACAAAAAATTAAAAGTTAACAGTTTTTTGTGTTAAAAAGCGAAATCAACTCAGAGATATTTCACTGTGTTATACATTATGATAGTATAACTGAAAGAACTGTTAAAAACTGTTCGGTTCCCATTAAAATGTGATGAGTACTAATTTATGAATTATAACGTAGCAAATTCAAGCCCTATACATGCACTCAAACATTTTTCCAAAAAAGCAATTGAATTAATATTAAATGCGATTTAGCCCTGCGCTTTTCGAAAAAACCAGCGCGCCTAAAACATACCAATAAGCAAAGGAAAGTGGACAGGCGTTGACAGGTTTCCCCACACACAATAAATCTTGACGAAGGTCTGCAGCAATACTCCTCGTACAGTACAGTAGTGGACCACATACTTTGCGACACAAGCTTATAAATATAGCTCACTGCAAGGTTGCGTATTACACAAAATAATTTAACAACTAAATCGTGCCGAATAATGTCTTTGATTGGTCACAATTGGCAGAATAAATTCAACACAAATGTCGTTTCCAGTTTATACAAAAAAAAACAAATTAACTGTTGTTGAAACTGAGAAATTCATCTCGAGCATAAATTTCAATAATAAACATATGGGAATGTACGAGTTGTGTGAATAAATACCACGTGCACGTGATCTCAAGTTGA
Source organism: Hyalella azteca (assembly GCF_000764305.2). Taxonomy (NCBI): domain Eukaryota; kingdom Metazoa; phylum Arthropoda; class Malacostraca; order Amphipoda; family Hyalellidae; genus Hyalella; species Hyalella azteca. The sequence continues at coordinate 47,625 of NW_025940009.1, forward strand.
CCGCTATATATTAAATTGTAATTAAAAAATAGCACATACCTCATGATATTTCTGAACGATAAGAACAATATAATGGAAATAGTACTTCTAGGCGGCAGCCACTATAAATATATCGATTTTTAATTCCTGAATACCTTAATAAATGTATATATACGAGATCAATGGTCATGAATATCATAAGTTCCATCAATCATCTCGAAGAAGATGAAGCGTGTAATCGTCATGTGTAGAGAGCAATCCGTATTTCACGCAAGAATGCTTCAACACGCGGCAACACCCACGCCATGCATGCGTATAACGTGTGACTATAAGATAAGCTGCTTCTACTGTACACATCACAGAAAGCTTCATTGAGAGGAATTTCTATAGGAAACGTTCATCTAAAAATTGGAAATAGTAGGTTAATTAGCGGTACGTAAATCTTCTCTACATTGTATAATATCTACCTCGAAGAAAAATTAATGAACATGCGGCACATCAGTTCTGTACAAAGTAACAGCAGTTATCGGTTCCCCAATAAAGATAACTTCTAGAACAATGCCTGGTGAAGTCTTGCGTTTCCTTCACCTGCAAGAAAAAAGTTCATGACCTCAGAATTAACGCTGCTTTTCTTGATGAATTTCTTGATCAGACGCATCAGCTTATATGAGCGCATCAAGAAATGAGAGGAGATGCGTACATAGGAGCAACGGAGCGAGATAGAAATGCGGACAAGCAAGAGTGGTGGCGAAATGGCCTGAACAAGTGCACACAAAAAGCGAGCATCGTGATTCTGTCTTGCGTGAGTCGACCATTAATGATGCATGATACGTGCTTCATAAGCGTGTATCATGCACAAGAGATGCGGATGATACATAGAGGGCATGTGTCATGCAAAATTGTCACGTATCATGCACGAAGTACACGAACCGTTATAAGGGGTGCGAATAGGGCATCATAAAAAAATACAAGAACAAGTTTTCAAAGCAATGTCATTTTTAGATTCAAATGTTGCACGGCAACGTAAATGACGTTGACTCGACGCGTTATTATTCAAAATAGCATCTTTCAAATTTCTCTCGTCACCATAACAGCTTGAATTTTATGAGATTCAGCATTTTATAATGTTTATCGTGGTAGGTTCGTTATCATTATGGATTTGGTTATCAGTATTAAATAATGTTTCATCATTGTAAATAATCAAACCATTCGTTCTCATACTGTTCTTCCAACATCCCGCAACCCATTAAAAAAACTAATTTGAAATCTATATCACTTACAAGCGCGCTTACTATAAACGAGTTATTTTCTCTAGTCAATAGCATTGTATCTCAAACAAAGCTGCACGAAGCGATCCAAGTAACCCCAGCAGAGGCAACGTAATACGAAAAAGTAGCAACGCTAATTAAGCGTCGACACATTTTTTTACCATTTGTTTATCTCTACCGCGTCTTAAACATGTAAAAGATCCCAAAAATTAGAAATAACTTAAAAACATATCCACGCTGTAATATCGGCGATAAAAAATGACAATTAACTGTACAATATACATGCGTCGTTCAAGATAAATTTGTAGTAATTAGGTTCTTACCCTAAACTGCGCTCCCAAAGTAAATTTGTTATCCATTATGCATTTGGTTATCAATATTAAAAAAATGTGTCATCATTGTAATAATCAAACCATTCGTCCTCATGTACGGTTCTCACAACATCCCGCACCCCATGCAGTAAAAGAACTAATTTGAAATCTATATATCACTTACAAGCGCGCTTACTATAAACGAGTTATTTTCTCTTATCAATAGCATTGTACCTCAAACGAAGCTGCACGGAGCGATCCAAGTAACTTCAGCAGAGGCAACTTAATACGAAAAAGTAGCAACGATAATTAAGCGTCGACACATTTTTAGCGCATTTTCTCATTTAAGGAAAAAATGCAATATTGTGCTCGCCATGTCCGTCTGTCTGTCTGTCCGTCCGTCTGTCTGTGACCTCAAGTTTTCCTCGACGAGAAAATGCGCTTTCTGTCACTCACTGCAGTGAGTACTGAGTTATATTTTTTTACCATTTGTTTTTCTCTACGGCGTTTTAAACATGTAAAATATCCCAAAAATTAGAAATAACTTATATAAAAACATATCCACTCTGTAATATCAGCAATAAAAAATGACAATTAACTGTACAATATACATGCGTCGTTCAAGATAAATTTGTAGTAATTAGGTTCTTACCCTAAACTGCGCTCCCAAAGTAAGGGAAAGCACTTGCTGAGAGCAGGATCTCAGATACAGAGCTCGAACTTGACCCGCTTTCCACTGGCGCTAACATTCAAATGAAGGTTTCTGTATCGGTAATACCGTGCAAATGTCGGGCTTCCAACTGGAAATTAGCTTTACCTGGACAATAACATGTGAGAAGCATTCGTACATCATTAAAAGTTGGATTCTTATAATAATTGAGTGTTCGAAATAGTAATTATATATGCTTCAGGTATCAGTAAATGGCGAGGAATGACACCGCGACATCATTTGTTTATAGATGTCCCGACAATTTATTGTCCAACGAACAGTGCTTTCAACAGCGTCTCAAGTTAACATAATAATTTGATATGTGATTAAGAGGGGCACGTCGCTGTCAATGCAATAGTATGACAATCCCAATAATAATAATAATCTCCTTCGTGATACGGAGCGGTATTTTATCATCAGTAGTTGAAAACACGTGAAAACATCACGTGTAGAAAACATCAGTTTTGTACACGTGAGTGCGCGTCAGTTATAAATCTTCTTGTAAATAAATGTCTTTTCAAGTAAGCTACATAGGCAATTTGTCAGTAATGAAGGAGTGAGAGCGATCAATGACAGATTGGAGAAAAATGTTCAAACAATACAGGAATTATTAACGTACACCGTCTTAAACGATGCAATATTGCTGTCCAAAGTGACATAACATACATACCACTACAACATACGAAGTACATAACATACATACAACTAAATGATAAATAATAATGTGGCTGGAAATCGTAGCAAAGGTGCGGTGGGCACGGTTGCATATCCTGCGCACGATAGAAGTCGAGCGTAATTTGGCTCTCTCGCGTCAAGGCCGCAAGGCAGCGCGTGACGCGAGAACTTGCCTTCCTGCAACGTGGGAGACTCGCAGCCTGAGAGTACAAGGGGTGCCTTCTTGCGTCACGCTCACGCACTTACTCTCTCACCTCTCTCCCGAACCTATTATCTATCTCACACATTCTCTCTCTTTTATACTCGCGCACTCTCACATTCGCTTCACTTTCTCTTTCTCTCTTACATATTCCCTATTTCACATTCCCTCGATTTCACATTGTCTCATAATCATTCTATCACATTCATATTCATTCTCTCATATTCATATTCATTCTTTCATATTCACATTTTCGCTAACAGACACGTTTTCTCTGCTCTCACATTCACATTCCCTCCAATATTCAAATTCTCTCGCACATTCTCATTCTCTCTCTCTTTCATATTATCCTTCTCACACTCTCTCGGGAGTAATTATCTGTTAAGTGATAGTAGCCCTAGTTACCTGGCCCTTTGATACGAATGATACTTCAGACAATCTTTTGACAAAGAGATTATTTAAACATACATATGTCGCGTATAATATAAATCGGATAAATAGAAAGATCAGCCTTAGTTGCACATGAATATATTTACTGAAGAAAAGTTGTAGATACAACATTTGCAGTGTCGTCATCTTTAATTACTGAAGTTGAGGACGTAATACCTTCAGCTCATTGATAAAGATTATAACGAATGAACTATTATATGGATATTTACAATTAGTCTATAATTATATTATAATTATATACTTATATATTATCTAATTATACATTATGCAATTATAATTAATCACGATATTTCCGAACGTCCACTGGACATAAGTTAAGAAGGGCAATATATAACGGCCGAATTCGAAGGCCAATTAATTCCAAGAAAATTCTATAATAGAGAACCTGCATTCCATTCAACTTTCAAGGTTTGACATTTTTTTAAATGCAGGAAACAGGACACCACTTTTGATATCATTCGAGATGAAACTCAATTCATATTGAAAGTTCTTAAGCAGGTTTAAAAAACGCCCTTCGAAGCTGGGTTACATGACGTGACATTCTTCAGACGACGATATTTAAAAATCTGGGGCCATACTTTCAAAACTAGCTAAGTGAACGTAAGTACTTACGCTCTATTTTCTTGTCTATGATTGGTGGATTTTGCTTGAAAGGCCGTCAATGATTGGCTGATGAACTTACGATCTCTTAACTTTTTTGAAAGTATGGGCCCTGTATTTTACTAAGTGCATGGCAATGGCTTGTACCAATTCTTCTTTTGTCTAAGTGGTAGTAGACCCTCATTGATCAGAACAATGCCTCCCTTGGGAGCTGCGCAAAACCTTAATAATGAAGCTGTAATTAACACTACGTTTTTCAAACCTATAAACCTCATGCTATATTTCTATGCTTGTTTCATATGTGAATAAAATCAATAAGAAGTTAACTGAGATTCTTGTTTCATGAAACGAATAAACGAATATTGAAATTGGAGCTAATTTTATCTACTGAGTGAGGCAAATTGATAATTTCCAAGTAAGATCAAAATAACTAAATTCAGTATTAAATTCAGTGGTCTCCATACGGTTTATTGTAGTTCAAAAAATGAAATTGCATAATTTTGCAATATTGTTCAAGACGGGTACATATTTAACATACGTATAACACGTTTGAATTTAAAAAAAAAACGAGAAAAACTTTAGAACAATGAATGTTTCATCTCTTTGTTACCACAAAAAGAAATGTTATAATTTATCAACAGAATCAAGAGTGGCAGGTCTCTTTCTCCGTGGCATGAGACGAACACAAAACCGATCCTCACAAGAGCCGCGGTCACTACGGCGATATCGATCACAAATGAACGCTGAATATGCGAGTATAAAACTTTCCATATAGAGCGAAGCTTGTAACATGACGGTGCTTTTCTGATTGCATTTGATTGTCGAATTCTGATTGCATTTGCTTCCAACTCACGAAGAGAAAATGGTGAAATATTACAAATGCGAGTAAGCAGAATGAAAAATTCAATATATTTATTAGAAAGTGCACATTCAAAAACATTCATAAAATGAACGTGATAGAAATGGAAGAAGAAAACCACATCGAAGTGCTATAAATGAGCGAAATTTAGTTTAGTCCTAACGGTTTTCCGTCGTAATCGGTAAAAATGAAACGGAGATAATATAAGTCCCAGAAATCCATTGAGCAAGTTTCTTAAGCAGACGAGCTTCACTTATGACACATCACAGTGCATAACAAACGTGTAAAAATCGCACTGGAAATCTACGCAGCAACCGCAAACATATTACACAATAGCCGGGGCACAAGAGCTTTGTTGGGCATAACAGTCAAAGAAATTGCACCAGAAACGCAACTTGCAGGAAGCCACCGCGAGAAAAGAAGAACGTTGCATGTCACTGAACTAACAATGGCTTAATTTCCCACGGCTATCGCCAGAGTCGTCTAAAATGCCCGAGCGGTGAAGCTTTTGCATAGAACGACATATTATACAAGTGAGCAAGTAAAGCGCCGTCTCTTAACAACATTGCATAATGCACGTAAAGTCAGTCCTGCCACAACAAGGTGCGGGCATTCTACTGATTCAAAATGAACTACAAGATGCTTTATATGCGTTAAATGCCAGTAAACCACAGCAGATGGGAAAGGAAACACATCAAAAAGAATCAATGAGATGTGAATTTTTCATGCAAAAAAAAAACATGGCGGTATCAATTTTAGTTTTAATTAATAGAAGCTAAATAATGATCCGAAATAAATTTATGGCGAATTTGAAGTAAACGAATTGCATCAACTAATTATCTTCTCGTGAAGAACACAAAAATAATGAACGAAAAAAAAACGTTAATAATTTGACAGCTGTCTACACAAAAATCAGTCATGCACATTACATAAGCGCTTCGAAGGTGCGTATGCAGCCAGCTGCGTGGGGCCTCTCAAAATCGACCACGACCTGAAACGCGGCACCAAGCCGACCCTTCTACGGGAACCAAGAGCACTTATGTCCTTGCCGCCCTATATAAGACCAAGCGCACACGTATTACCGTGCTAGATCACGGCAACGATGCTTTGTAGTCAATGCCAGCCATCGGTCAGAGGCTACGGACTCGCGTCACATGGCTCGAGGCGAGTGACCCGAGAGCGGGTATGTCTTCGTTCGTAAGACTGATGCGTAAGAGGAAAGCTGTCTCCAAGTGCGAGCACGGGAGAAGTAACCTGCACACGAATTAAGTCATTATTCGTATGACTAACGGGTGAGAGGAAAGCTACAGCTCAGAGTGCGAGCACAAGAGAAGTAACTTGCACGCGAATCAAACCGTCGTTCGTAAGACTGACGGGTGAGAAGAAAGCTAGCTTCGAGTGGAGTAATCTGCACACGAATCAAGCCGTCGTTCGTAAGACTGACGGGTGATAAGAAAGCTAGCTTTAAGTGGAGTAATCTGCACACGAATCAAGCCGTCGTTCGTTAGAGAATAAAGAGTGAGACCTTGAGTTATGCATTGCGGTTGATCCGATCGATGGAATGTCAAATTCGAACGCACGAGCGTGATATACAATAGAGCGCCCATTCCGAAGGAAAATTTCGCGACTGCACGAGCAACTGATGAATTTTTACCCGACTTTTTCAATCACTACGGTAAAGTCAATATTTCTTACATCATTTTATTGCACGCAAAAATATTTCTTCAATTGTGTTTTAGTGATAAGTGGTATACTCATTATGGTTGAATATCACATAAATGAACATATCAAAAAGATAAACAGGGAGTTTCACAAGTTTTAGATTCTATCACCTGAATTTCACTCTTGCTGGTCGCTTACAAAGAAACAAATAAACTAAACTTCCATAAAAAGAAAATAAATACGGAAGATAAGAACCCTTTAGAGAAATGAAGCAGGTAAGGAGCGTATCGCATGCACAACAACATATGCGAGCGAGCGCTACACGTACAGCAACCCCTCGATAACACGCCATACGCATACGCCTGCACGTCTCGGCAGCTAAGCACTCTTCCTTCTACCTAAACTTGGCGATAAGCAGAGATGCGCACGAGTTCCCGTGCCACAATTTGGTGTTCAGTAAAACACAGAAAGTTCGTATGTCAAAAAAGTTCCTTCAATTTTTGTTCTCGTGTAAAAGTGGGAAATTATAATGGATGACTAAATTCGCACACAAAATCAAATGAAATCACATTGCTGAGCGAAACAACCGATAACGACTAAAAATGGTGAATCAGAAGGATCAAAATCATAAAATGATGGCTTTGATTAATCGTGCTCTCGTGAATTCCGAATCTTGAAAAATAACGACGTGTCAAATTCGTCAACCCGGCGATCATGCTTTTTTACAATAAGTGTATTTGCCATTATGAGAGTTTAAAATTAAGCGGCAATTTAAAAATTAAATAATGCGACGCAACATTTGAATCAAATGCCATGGTAGTATCGAAACAGAAAGTCAGATTGAATGTTCCTAAAAAGCGGCTATTATCAAGCTAAATCCTGAACGGAAACTGTCTGTATTCCAGCCACATTCACGCTCCTCATTGCAACGCGTTACCGCGGACGACAGGCTCGGCAATCGCTGCATCTCGTATCCAGCCTACGGCGCAACACTCACTTCCGTGCTACCAAGCTAAGCAGTTTGTACTCACATTCGTGCCAGATGATACTGGTGGTGCCATCTATGGAATTAAATGTATAACATCGAAGAGGTTCGGTAGATGCAACTATAGAAAAAAATATAACTCAGTACTCACTGCAGTGAGTGACAGAGAGCGCATTTTTTCGTCGACGAAAACTTGAGGTCACGAACAGACGGACAGACGGACGGACGGACGGACGGACATGGCGAGCACAATAGTGCAATTTTTTCCATAAATGAGAAAATGAGCGAAAAAGGTTAAAAAGCAATGTAAATTAACACTGGAACGGTCAAGTTCAACGTTGGTTACAGATTAACGGAAGTCGTCGCTCTGTTTACGCAAGAGCTGCGGCATGCAAACTTCCAGAAGCTTGTGCGCTAAAGGAATGCTAACTAATGCACGTGGTGATCGGGCAGGCAATTACATAGCGCGCATTGAGCATAGTATAACAATTCGTGAATTTTTGATATCAGCATAATCTTTGCATATAGATTAATATTTCTACTTATTCTTCTAGGTGCGGTCAAGCGCTGTTGCAGAAACCGTAGCGTCTGAAATGTTGGAATCAGACGAAGAGGGAAGCTACGACCCCGAGGCGGTCTTCAGGCTGATGGAAGCAGCAAGGTTGAGCAGGCGTTTGAAATATCAAGAAAATGACACAACCACCTTGCCAAAAAATCATTTAATTTCACAGAGTGATAGCGTTCAAGACCGACAGCTTTCGTTTAGAGAGCAAGTTTCTCGGGGAAAAATGGAGGGACATGAAAACCCAGGCAGTGCAGAAATTTTAAACTTGGGAATGATCAAGACGAGTGATTCAACAACAACGGAAACTTATACCATTAGCAAGGAATCTGCATATGTTAACGACACTGACGAATTAACTTCCAGCAAAACATCACATCGAGAAGATAATATTGAACCTACTGAGGAAAAGGAAACTTCTACTTTCATAAATTCCAAGCGTAGAAAAACAAGAAGAAAACTTACGTCGAAAAGAAAAATTGATGGAATTGAAGCGTCATTGATGAATGCTAAGGGAAACGAAGAAAGACTACAAAGCATTCTTTCAAAATATGATTTAAAACCACATGCTTCACTGACCACACCAGCCTACGACGAAAAGCTCGAAAATAAAACCAAAACCGACGCAGAAAAACATATCGACAAACACAACACTGCTACAGAGAACAACAGCACAAATGGTTCGGTAGAAACTCCACTACAGGAGAGAAAAGTCACTTCGTCAACTAGAAATCAAAGTTCCTATGTGATGATGACTCCAAGAGAAATTACAAAAGAAAAACTCGATGAGAATGCCCGAAACTTGAGGCTCAGACGACTAACACCAAAAACCAGAATTGGATCTCAAAATGGCTCAAAATCAGAAGAAAGCCTTGAAAGGAAATTCGAGCAGCCAAAAGTGAATGACGTGAAGAAATTGACATTACATCATGGCAATGATAGTAATCGATTGCGCAGTAATTATTCAGGAAGCAATCAAGACACTTTGAAATTGAAATTGGATGACTTCGTAAAATCTAACTCACAATCAAAAGAATCTACAAATCTTGATTTATTCCCAATATACGAACAAGACAAAGAAGGGCTTATTGCAATTGTGTCGTCAACTACCTCAAGTCCACAAAGAGATTATGCTAATAAAAGAGTCCAGGAATCAACGATGAAAAATAAAGAAAGCGACGAGTCAGATATCGAAAAGTACGTCGGTGCGTCCTCAACAGACGCCCGGCAAACGAACGACGAAATAAGAAACGGACCCATATCTGATTATCAAGAAACTATTCAATATTCCAAGAATATCACTTCACTCCCAGACAATCATGATGCAGCAGACAACTATCAACTTTCCGAAACCCGGGCAAATCATCAGAAAGCTGCAGGTACCAACGTAGTAGAATCAGTCACTGCAGGAAATTTGGGTACGGACGCTCGACCGAAATTGTCCGACGCCGATGTCCGCAAAAAACTGAGATCGAGACTTACGCCTGAGCTTAGAAAATCCATCTTGCAGAGAAGTGCGAGGCTTCGAGCGAGGCGCCAGCATAATAAACAGGTATTGTACAGTAAAACTTATAATTTCTTTAAGCATGATTTCGAATTGAACATTAATCTGATTTAAACATGATTTTCATAATAAAATAAATTTACCGGTGCATATATTTGTTATAGTCGAAGGGAAAATATGAAAGGGCAATAGACAAAATGAATACCCTTCCATTATGCCCACACTGTAAATTATCGAAAACCGTTTTTAGATCGATTATTCAATAAGTTGAACAATGCACTGACTGCACGATTGTATTTCCATTGTAAAGAGTACGTAGAAATATATCATCAGCAATATAATATATAATAGAACGTTTGACGTTCATATCCCATAGCATGGTAACGCCTCCACAATCAACGCTCCAGCAACAGAGGGTGAAATGGACGAACTTAGTACGAGGTAAGCTTTAATGTATTCGAATATTATTTCACCTCACATTGTTGTGGACCACCAGGTTCGCATGAACTGTTGTAATGAATAAAAGTCTTTTCTGGTCAAGATATACTTAAAATCCAAC
>NW_025940010.1:0-1197 GCF_000764305.2 Hyalella azteca
AATAGTCTCCCTTGCAATTGACATTTTCTTTCTTCTTTTTTATGTTGGCAGATTTCGATGGTAGGCTATGGAAAAATCAGTCCCGAAAACAATTAAATATGAGGCTATTACATTTTCTAATAAATTTACTTGCAGAATCATTCTTCAAAGCTTGTTGTTATTTTTTTACATTCTAGTTTTCTTTCTTGTGAAAAACATTTAATAGGATTCCGATACGAATCTCTCGCAGAAGTCCTTTAATCGTGGATACTGTTTTCATTGCTATGAAACTCTGTGTGTGTTGACAGAAAATGACATGAAAAAAATTTAAATTGCAACATCTTAACTTGAAACCTATCACGATGCCCCCATTTTGAAAATCCATATCGATTTTTTTAGCAGGGATTCGATTATTATAATAATTTATTTCAGATTGAGATCGCATGAATGAGGAAATACTCAATTAGCTCAAGATAATTGCGTATGCCGATGGAATATTCTAATTTGAGATATATTGTATCGATGAATAGTGATCGCTCGAGTGAATAGTGAAAATGTATCGATGAATAGTGATTACATGATAGTGAAAAAATAAAAATATAAAATATTTGTATTTAGAGTGACTAGGCCTATAATAAAGTTATATATTTTTCATGAAAAAAATTATTAATATATATTATTTTCATTCACAGAGCAATTATGGCTTGACGAAAGAATGAAGGCGCTTATATTGAAGATGTTATTCGAATGAAATAAAAAGTGAAAATAAAACTTAATATTAATAATATGCAAAAAATATTCAACTATCCTATGTGCCCAGACTTTATGGACACCCTTTTGTCAAGAATTTAAAAGCAAAAAAAAAACAGCCAAAAAGTTCACCATTTCATAAGAATGAAAACGTTTCAAAGTTCAGCTTCATCTTCGGTTTAAAACCTGTAAGACAACTAAAATTGAAAGTTAGACAATTATAAAGTACTGTGATCTTCACCGAAAGTCGGCTAAGACTTCTTTAGACATCAACTTTTTGTGAAGTGCAAAGTTTACGGTGTTTTCCCTAAGTTTCTAAGGTTCAGACTCTACAAACATTTTCTGCATACCTCGTCATTTTGCAAGTCATGGCAGAACCAGAATATCCTAATGCCCCCTACATTTTAATATCAATACCAATAAACTAAAGCATCCTACATCTCACGATGTCTACCCTTAAATACATGC
>NW_025940011.1:0-546 GCF_000764305.2 Hyalella azteca
GGCTTTAAATAATAGCTTTTTTTCGTGGGTCACATTTTTAATTTTTTAACCTATTTGATATGCAAACTTTTTAAATCTTTCTAATGTAATATGTAGCCTCAGTATTAGGCCTTTAATGCCCATTGACAAGATTTTTCTATGTCAAGTAGTTTTTAAGTTTTGGGGGTTTTTGTTAAAAAAACGAAGAGTGGTCTAAGTTACGCTAATTTTTCTATGTCAAGTAGTTTTTGAGTTTTGGGGGTTTTTGTTAAAAAAACGAAAAGTGGTCTAATACGCTAAGTTACCCCGCCCATTTTATGGTATTTAATTTCAATCTTTAAATATGTAAATTTAAAACTAGAAACAAAACAATTACAATTATAAGACTATATATAAAATAATTAAATGCAGTGAATGGATATAAATTATTTGAATTGTGCACATGTTTATTTAAAACAGTGTTAGCTTTTCCCATAACTTAAGTCTCATTTCAAGTTGTATGAGGTTTGTTTGGTTATTGTTCAGTTTATGTTTAGTATTGGTTTATTGGTCTGAATTAAATGGGAA
>NW_025940012.1:0-19447 GCF_000764305.2 Hyalella azteca
TAATAATAATAATAATAATAATAATAATAATAATAATAATAATAATAATAATAACAAAACAATAATAATAGTAATAATAATATTAATAATAATATAGCAGTTTTAGCGTTTATTAGACCGTAGGACTGTCTCCGATTCGTAACATCGCAGAACATTCACAGCTTGTTACGGTCTCGAACCCGCAACTCACTGCTCCAATCCTGGGACTCTGGGGCCATACTTTCAAAACTCGCTAAGTGAACGTAACTTACGCTTTATTTTCTTGCCTGTGATTGGTGGATTTTGCTCGAAAGGCCGTCAATGATTGGCTGATGAACTTACGATCTCTTAACTTTTTTTTGAAGGTATAGGCCCTGAACTGAAACCACTGGGCCACCCTGCCCCAACCCATCTTCATATTCGAATTTACGCTCGCCACGTGGTCGAATTAACTGTTTCTAATAACTTGGCACACTGCGTATGAAGTTTACGTTGCGTTCACTTCTTTATCAGTACCTTTAAGCTGAGCCTTACCACGGGTGAGTGATGCCCTGTGGATTGTTTGAGCTAGATTTATTGTACTAATTTCCTGTATAACCGTCAGATTGCATTCTTAAATATAATAACTGAAACTGATTGTTCATAATATATATTTTTTAACATCATCATGTCATCATCATCATCATCAACATTATCTAGATCATGATCATTCCTCATTCCTAATAAATTTTAAAGACCAAAAAAATTATCATTTATAGAACGCCTCACTCTGCCTCCTAGCCTCTGGTTAGGGTAAGGAGCTTCATTCACTAGTGCAAGTTGGCATAGTTACCCTTCACGCATCCATTCTTTCCAGATACTTCGAAGAAAATATTTGATGACAGACTATGTCAAACCCGACCAATAATAATAGATACTTATCAACACAAACGTCATCGAAAGCCTACTTCAAGTCTCCAGATTGAAGTTAAAATTAATGGGAAGAGAAAAGCTCGATCGATCATGAATATATGCTGAAAAATAAACTTTAATGGTCCCCAACGGTTTGTTTTAACCTGCGTAAGTAAGGCAAAATACATCAATGAGTGAACCCGCGTTATGTGGTCCGAGTACATCACCATCAGAGAGCGAACGTAGCCCTGATACACTATTTTGTCCGGCCAAACTGGATCAGGATTAGAAAAATTACAATTAACGGTATTACCGGCGTTTCAGTGGCCGGTCGGCACGTGAAAAGAAACAGCGTGTCGCCGTTTTTATTCTAATTTAACACTAGAAATCCGTAAAACATCTGATAAAAACGGCGAAATAGTTTATTTTCACGGGGCGACCGGGCACTAGAACGCCAGTGAGACCGTTTTTTCCAACAGTGCACACAAGAGCGGTTAGTTCAATTCTGAGAGTCTGAACGGATCCAGCGGACTGCGGACACTTCCGACTTGTGTCTGGGCAATCTGGAATATCGGGTAGAATTTCCCAAAAAATAGCGGGTAAAAATTATCGTCTCAGTTTCACAAGTGATTTTTGAAAATCGAGGGCAAAAACGAGCTATTTCTATTATTTCCTACAAATAAACTGAGGATAGGCTATAGTGACGGGGGATATAGGGACCACAAGGGGCTACGCATCCTCCTCCCACCTGTTGAGGTTTTTATTGCGTTCCCGACTCACACCTTTAGTATTCTTTATACTTGTTTGTGACGTAGCAGTCCCAGGCCACGATGGATCGCCGCCTCTGATTATATATCGCTCATCTTCCCTCATTTGGGCCACCTGATGCAAGATGCTGTTGCTTGCTTCTCGCCGCTGGTAGTGTTGCAGGAGCGGTCGATATGGGATTGTACCCAGGGGCCATACTTTCAAAACTCGCTAAGTGAACGTAAGTACTTTGCACTCTATTTTCTTGTCTGTGATTGGTGAATTTTGCTAGAAAGACCGTCAATTATTGGCGGATGAACTTACGATCTCTTAACTTTTTTTGCAAGTATGGGCCCTGGCCACTTGACGGGGAGGGGAGACAGGGAGGCAAGAGGGGGGGGGGAGGAGCAAGTGATGCAGTCCAACCTTTCTATGTCTGGTTTCTCAGCAGAAACCGGGCACCTTCGGGCAGTCAGTAAAAGCGCCTGTGTTATGTGTGCCTCTCGCATATTGTTTGTCCTTTGTCGTAAAAGGTCCCGTCCCAGCAGAGGTGTTGGTGATGTCACCTGACGCTTAACGTACCTCCATGAACTTTCTGACTTCCAAATCCAGCTTCACAATATATTCTAACTAAATAAATGGATGAGCCCTTAGTTCAGCAGTTTCTCAAAATAGAGTTCGTATTCATAACTCCTTAAATTCAACTCGAAGTTTCTCCCAAACCTAGAAATTTATTCACTTTACAGCGATAAAAAGTCTGTTTTAATTTCACAAGTATCAGTTAGCCGTTTCTAAAATAAAATTAGTATTCATAACTCCTTAAATTCAACTCAAAAGTTCTCCCAAACCTAGAAATTTATCCACCTTGAAATAATATATATGTCACATTCTTCATGTTCAGACAGTGTCATAATTTCTACACATATCCCTGATACAGGGCCAAACTGAGACAGGGTGACATATACAAGGGCCTAAAATTCTTCACTATTACACAAGATTCCTTGTATAAATTGTGTACCCGACACGAACGTAAAAGTTCAAACCGAAAGGTGCAGCGGGGTGGGGGACGGTTATCTATAAGTACAAACCCCGGTCACCCGTTGCGATTGTACTAGCCTCAGCTCCATGAATATCAGCTTGTTTCAAATGCTTGATCAAATAATTGCCTTGGTTATGTGGTGCAAATTATGACACTTTCCGATCGTAGCACTAATACGTCCTTTCGCCAGGGCTAAATGGGTCAGAGTGACCTTGACAGGACAGAAGGGGCACCACTTTTGGGATAATGTGAGTACCCTAACAAAATTTAGAGTCGCCCCAGCTTCTGGTAATCCAAATCAGAAGCTGCCGCGTCTGTAAATTTTCACTGGCGCTTGGTGAAACCAGCTCTTTTTGGGCAAGACAAATCGTGCGACTCACGTGGGTGCTGTTGTCTCAAAACAGTGTTATGGTGTCTCAAAACAGTGCTGGTGTCTCAAAACAGTGCTGGTGTCTCAGAACAGTGCTGGTGTCTCAAAACGGTGCTGGTGTCTCAAAACAGTGCTGGTGTCTAAAAAGAGTGCTGGTGTCTAAAAAGAGTGCTGGTGTCTCAAAACAGTGCTGGTTGGTCAAAACAGTGCTGGTGTCTCAAAACAGTGCTGGTGTCTCCAAACAGTGCTGGTGTCTCAAAAGAGTGCTGGTATCTCAAAACAGTGCTGGTTGGTCAAAACAGTGCTGGTGTCTCAAAACAGTGCTGGTTGGTCAAAACAGTGCTGGTGTCTCAAAACAGTGCTGGTGTCTCCAAACAGTGCTGGTGTCTCAAAAGAGTGCTGGTATCTCAAAACAGTGCTGGTTGGTCAAAACAGTGCTGGTGTCTCAAAACAGTGCTGGTTGGTCAAAACAGTGCTGGTGTCTCAAAACAGTGCTGGTGTCTCCAAACAGTGCTGGTATCTCAAAACAGTGCTGGTGTCTCCAAACAGTGCTGGTGTCTCAAAACAGCGCTGGCGTCTCCAAACAGTGCTGGTGTCTCAAAACAGTGCTGGTGTCTCAAAACAGTGCTGGTGTCTCAAAACAGTGCTGGTGTCTCAAAACAGTGCTGGTGTCTCAAAACAGTGTTAGTGTCTCAAAACACTGCTGGTGTCTCAAAACAGTGCTGGTGTCTCAAAACATTGCTGGTGTCTCAAAACAGTGCTGGTGTCACAAAATAGTACTGGTGTCGCATAACAGTGCTGGTGTCTCAAAACAGCGCATCGTTGCAGTTAAGGAAAATTAAACACATAAAAGAAATGAGCTCTATTACTTTTTGTAGCAATCATGAAATTGGTCCCTCTGAAGGTGGTCAGTCAAGCAAATAGTTGATAAAATAGAAATACTACATTAAATGCCAAACTGCATGAATGCGATTAATGAAAACATTTCAACAATCATTCTCGACAAATATTTTGGACAACATTTTTCCGATTGATGACATAGATAAAAATGAACCAACAATGAGAATGCCTACGTGGTGAAATAGAGCGGAGCAAAACTGAGTACGGGTTTGGTAGATACAGAGGTTATTGGTAGAGAGGTTATTCTGCACTAAACTACGATGCAAGCTACAGAAGCATTACAATCATTCCAAATAAAAAATTGCATAAATAATAAAAATGAGCGATGGCACATTATATCAAATTTCAAAATTATGACAGTTCCATTTGTGCATGTGAATAGGATGACAGTTTCATTGGAATGAAAGTACCAGTCAGTATGAGGTGAGACCGTGGACTGAATAAAAACAGGATATGAAGATGTTTTTCAGGGATTAAAGTGAATGTTCAAGTTTGTTGTTGTTTGGCTGTTGCGAATCATCAACGAGTTTCACGTATGAGAAGACGATGTAACTAAAGTCATTAGAGAAAGTTCATCGAAATAGGCTTGCAGATTTGCTAGCCATCCATACCCTACACGTTATGGACAATTTTAACTAGCTATCCATACCCTGCACGTTACGGACAAGGTTAACTAGCCATACAAATCCTGCATGTTACGGACAAGGTTAACTAGCTATCCATACCCCTGCACGCTACGGACAAGGTTAACTAGCCAACCATACCCGGCACGTTACGGACAAGGTTAACTAGCCATCCATACCCTGCTCGTTACGGACAAGGTTAACTAGCCATCCGTACCCTGCACGTTACGGACAAGGTTAACTAGCCATCCGTACCCTGCACGTTACGGACAAGGTTAACTAGCCATCCATACCCTGCACGTTACGGACAAGGTTACCTGCACGTTAAGGACAAGGTTAACTAGCCATCCATACCCTGCACGTTACGAGCAAGGCTAACTAGCCGTCCGTACCCTGCACGTTACGGACAAGGTTAACTAGCCGTCCGTAACCTGCACGTTACGGTCAAGGTTAACTAGCCGTCCGTACCCTGCACGCTACGGACAAGGTTAACTTGCCATCCATACACTACAAGTCTGGACAAGGTTATCACGCATGACTACCGCACGCTAAGGTCAAAGCTATGTACTTTTCTTCAACAGGCATTTCAATCTCCGGCGCGATCTTACCGAGGTATGGCGAAGGAATAGTGAAAAATGGAGAGTATGGGAACTATCTTGAAAAGGAAGCACTACAGCTTATGAGTTACATCTTAGGAATTATAACTAAAGATTATGAGTTATTTCTAAACCTTAAAAAGATACAACTAACATTAAAAGCTCTAAGCAAAATAAGTCGCGAAAGTTTGGCAGTAAAGGCACTTCAGAAGCGCAGCTTATGGCACCTAAGTTAGGCCTAGTCTTCATCTTATTTAGGCCTATTATTTATTTAAGTTTAAACCTGCGCACATGTGAGTGTTGTTAGTTTGATTGTGTTAGTTGTACAGGTATTTGAAGATTTGATGATTCACTTTATTTCATCTGCAACGTCGACCTTTGCAACCAAGACTATTCGATTGATACAAGATCTGTCAAGATAGTCTAAAGTTGCTGAGGCTAGCAATCGTCCACTTACACTGATTACTGACCATTGATGTCTGCTGACACTGACTGCTGACCATGGTTGTCTGTTGACTTGGGAACAGAATTAGAGCCATACAACGAAGGGCTTAAAGTAGCATGGCATGTCGCCTGCACTTAGGCACCTAAAGAGCTCTGAAGCTAGATGAAAGAGGCAACTAAAGAGCTCGGACACCAGATGACAGAGGCACCTAAAGAACTCGGACACTAGATGACAGAAGCACCTAAAGAGCTCAGGCACTATTAACACCAACTGACGGAAGCACAAATCAACTCTGGCACTAGATTCCTTGAGATCTAGTCGCACGTTGCACTAAGGGATGAGTTAAGATGAGACAAAAAATGGCTCAAGAGATTCAACGAACCCTTAGTAGTGAATATCCAGGCCGCCCGACAAACGCAAACATTTATGTACAAATTAATACTATTGCTGGTACTTGAGTTTAACCTAGCCATGCTGCCGGTGAGGTCCTAGACCTGCAGAAAAACTTCAGGTCTTAACCATGCCGCTGGTAAAGCAGGTGAGTTGCAGGGTTTAAACCCATAGCTGGTGCAGAACCGTTAGGGCAGGAGCAGTGCATGTAGAGCTCCTGGTTAATCAGAAATGCTGCACGACATATCCCAGCAGCCCTGATAAGGTAGGATTGCTGCAAGGCTCAACCCTGCTGCTGGTAGAGCCTGATAAGGTAGGATTGCTGCGAGGCTTAACCCTGCTGCTGCAGGTGAGGTCCTTGGTAAGGAAGTTGTCCTGCCAGCGTACAAGATCTGCAGCAGAAGCGGGCGTAGTAGCTGTTATTGCAGTACTGCGCTCGCACGATCAGTTCGCAGTTCGCGAAGAAGAAGTTGTCCAAGCAGCTGGGGTCAACTAAGATGCCTGGAGAGAGAGAAATGAGTCAGATGTTTGTGGCATAGGAAGAGATCAAAGTATCGATGAGCATATATGCGTCCAAGGTTTGTATGAAAGAGTTTAAATTCAAGGAATTGATCAGGGGCCATACTTTCAAAACTCGCTAAGTTAACATAAGTACTTACGCTCTATTTTCTTGCCTACGATTGGTGGATTTTGCTTGGCTAATGCTTGCTTTTTTGGCTAATGAACTTACGACCTCTTAATTTTTTTAGGTATGGCGCTGGAATATTGGCTTAAAAGTGTATGGTCATACTTTTGATGGAATAAGGCTATGTCGATGTATTGGTAATATGGAATGTGGTTAGGGTATTGATTAAATAACGCTTCATCAAAGCTTTAGAAGCAAATAGTATATACAGGGTAATGTTGAAAACGAGGATGACCCGAAGGAAAGAATGTGAAGAACGTTACTGATGGCTTGAGTTGCGGTAAGTGCCAAAGACATGAAGAGTAGTAAAAGTGTTTATTATACTGGGATAAAATTATTTATTCACAGGTTGTGGTTAAGATATTGTTGACCAGATGGACGATCAGGGCATCGGAGACATAATAATGGGTTGAAAAGTACACTGTTCGACAAAACAGTGAAAAAACGGTCTTAACAGCGTTCTAGCAACCAGCCGCCCGTGTAAATAAACCGTTTTGCCGTTTTCTCAGCTGTTACACGGGTTTCTAGCGTAAAATTGGAATAAAAACAGCATTAATGGTGTTTATTTTCACTTGCCGGCCGGTTACTGAGACGCCAGTAATACCGTTTAATGGTGGTTTTTCCAACAAAGCATCCATAATAATAATAATAAAAGCCGTTTCAGCGTTTGGTAGGCCATAGGCCTGTCGCCGATTCTTAACATCGCAGAAAATTCGCAGCATTTTGCGGTCTCGAACACACAACTCACCCTCGACGTTGACGTCAGTACTGCTAGACGCGCTGCCGTACAGGTTGAGGGCTGCACAAGAGTATTGGCCACTGTCCTCCTTCGTCACGGACACGATGGTCAGCAGGTGGACGGTCTCCCCTGAGACAATGAAATAGTCAGTGGTCAGCAGGCGGACGGTCTGCCCTGAGACAATGAACTAGTCAGTGGTCAGCAGGTGGACGGTCTCCCCTGAGACAATGAAATAGTCAGTGGTCAGCAGGCGGACGGTCTCCCCTGAGACAATGAACTAGTCAGTGGTCAGCAGGTGGACGGTCTCCCCTGAGACAATGAAATAGTCAGTGGTCAGCAGGTGGACGGTCTCCCCTGAGACAATGAAATAGTCAGTGGTCGGTCCACGTGATCGGTAGTCATCCAAAAAATAGCTGAAAATAATGATTTGGGACACGATATATACATAAGAATGTCACAGTTAATTAGATTGATTTCTCGCTGGATATCTTTTCTCGCCCAATCGTGTGCGCAAGTTACTGCCGTTTACAACTGTCGTTTAATCAAAAAACTTCAACGGATCAACGTTTCTGGTAAAAAGATTGATTTTAGTGATGTAAACTGATAGGTTCTCAATTTGATTGTTTTCAGATTGTTTTTTTTTTCATGGACTAGAAATTTTTCATCAACGTAGGATGTGAACTTAAATTTCCCAATTTAATATGAAATGTACAATTTTTTCATGAAATGCATGACACCAGATTTCAACTCATCCAGCGAGATAAGAATATCAGAATACCCAACTCTACCACAACACACCAGTAATTAGTCATACACCACCATACGCAGTATTCATTCATTCTTTATTCACGCAGGATCATACAAAAAAATTCATAAGAAGAAAATGGCAAAAATTTTGAGAAAAAATACAAAATGCTTCCATGTGAATGCCCATATAAGCTAAAAAGCCTCACAGGCGAAATTCACTTTCTATAAGTAACCCCGCAATCCTCATCACCTTGGCTCAGCAGGACCCGGTCGGTAGCTTGCAGTGGTTGGCTGTCCTTGTACCAGGTGATGGACGGCGGTGGTTGTCCCACCACTTCGCAAGTCAGCGTCAGGTTCTGGCCAGGGGCCAGCGTGGGTTGATCCGTGCGGATAAGCGCCCGAAGAGGGACTGAGGGAAGCAAAGGTTAGAATTCGCGCAGCGACCGGGAAAAAGAGTGGAAGGTGGGTGGGTATATGCAGGGAAACTGGGAAGGGAACTGGGTATATGCAGAACTGGGTATATGCAGAACTGGGTATATGCAGAACCATGTATATGCAGGGAAACAACCCTCCCCTTGCACTATACATACCACCCTCCCCCTGCACTATACCTCCCTCCCTTTGCCCATTTACCCTTGTTTACCCTCACCATCATTCTCCATACATTCCACCGCCCGTTTACCCTTATAATATCAGTCTGCTCATATCGCAATTTCACAAGGAATTTAAAAGCAAAGAAAACGTCAATCAATTTCGCCATGTCGATATTGAAAACTTTTCGAAATCCATCATCAGTGCGACAATCTAAAAATTAATAAAATTATTTTATAAGTCAAAATTCTAAGAAGATAAGAAAATTCTAAGAACAAAAAAATGCTAGACCTTGTTTAGGGTTTATGTCTGTCTTTAAATTTTGAGTTATAAAATTATTTTAATCATTTTTTAGATTTTCGAACTGATGATGGAGCTGGACTTTGAAACATTTTCATGTCGATATGTTGAATTTGCTTGACGTTTTATTTGCTTTTAAATTTCGTTTACCCTTTTATACCCTCACTATATATTAGGAAGCATAGACATGGCAGCGAAGGTTATACCCTTTTTTATCCTCACTATCCTCCATATCAGAAAGTATAGACATGGCAGCGAAGGTTATACCCTTTTTTATCCTCACTATCCTCCATATTAGGAAGCATAGACATGGCAGCGAAGGTTATACCCTTTTTTATCCTCACTATCCTCCATATTAAGAAGTATAGACATGGGCCCATACCTTAAAAAAAATGTTAAGAGATCGTAAGTTCATCAGCCAATCATTGACGGCCTTTCAAGCAAAATCCACCAATCATAGACAAGAAAATAGTGCGTAAGTACTTACGTTCACTTAGCGAGTTTTGAAAGTATGGCCCATGGCAGCGAAGGTTATACCCTTTGTTATCCTCACTATCCTCCATATTAGGAAGCATAGAGAGGTTATAAAGGCCCCAAATAGGACGGCAAAAAATCGTCATAGCGGTATTTCCAGAGGCCAGAGTTCACTCTTGGTCTCCATAGAAATGAGATGCTACCATGATAGCCGTGCTGACTGTGTAATTTACCTGCAAAAAACAATTTACTAAGCTCAACCGTCATCAAACTCATTTAAAATAAATGAATTTTTATTTAAAGAACTCAGCCTTATGTTCTTATCCAAAATTTTTTTCTTTATTATCAAGGTGATCTTAGATGCCATTTTTGAGTGGTAACTCATTAAAATCGATCGTTGATATGCTGTGATGTTCATTGGTGTCAGTCATTTTCTTCTAAAAAATATTTGGATTGGAAAAATGATGTAAAATATTTCAATAATATAATAATATTAATAATGAACGCTAGCTACACGCACGACGTAGCGCTGCTACAGCTACACCCACCCATTAACCCCTCCTTCCCCCAGCTACACCCACCCATTAACCCCTCCTTCCCCCAGCTACACCCACCCATTAACCCCTCCCTCCCCCAGCTACATCGACGCTAGCTACACCCACGACGTAGCGCTGCTACAGCTACATCAGGCCGTGCCCTACACGGACTACGTCCGGCCGGTGTGCCTCCCCCCACCCCACTACCCCATCACGGACGGACGGCGATGCACACTCGTGGGCTGGGGACAGCTGTTCGAGGCGGGCAAGATCTTCCGTGAGTCTAGCTTAGCTTATCTTATCTTATCTTATATTATGCTATTAAATTTTATTATCTTATCTTATCTTAACTAGTGGGCTGGGGACAGCTCAGTCGTGGGCGGAAGCGAAGCCTATATAAAGGCTAGCAACCTTAAGTAAAGCTTAAGGTTGCATTTCTAGCATTTTATATTATATTCCGTGAGTCTATCTTATCTTATTATATTTATAGTATCTTCTCGTATCATATTTTACTTTAATTACCTTATCTTATTCTATTTGTAGTATCGTAGCCTATCTTATATTACCTTAGTTATCTTATCTTATTCTATTTATAGTACTTTTGAGTATCTTATATTCCTTAAGTTATTTATCTTCTTCTGTATATAGTATCTATGGTATCTATATATAGTATATTACACACATTACGCCATTATCTTATGGAGTGAATATCGAGACTTCCATTCATATTCCATATGCTATTAAATATATAACAATACCTACATATCTACTGACCCCTTATGTTATGAAGCATGTAAATAAATAACTTTATTCATATGTATATAAATATATATATTTATATTACTAATATGATGACATTCTTCTTAACATCATGCATACCAACCCCAAACAAAACCTAACCTAATCTAACCCCCAATGAGACCCAGCCCTTCATCTCTAGCCTATCCTAGCCTAACCTAACCTAATATTACCTAACTTAACCTGAAGTAACCTAACCATACCTAATCTAACTACCCCCCAGCTGACAGCCTGCAGGAGATTAAGGTAAAGTTAGGTTGCCTAACTTAACCTAACCTAGCCTAACCAAACCTAAACTAACCTAACCTAACCTAACCTAACCTAGCCTAACCAAACCTAAACTAACCTAGCCCAACCTACCCTAACCTAACCTAACCTAACCTACCCAATCCCAGCTGACAGCCTGCTGGAGGTTGAGGTTAGGGTAGCCTAACTTAACCACACCTAGCCTAATCAAACCTAACCTAACCTAGCATAACCTAACCCCCAACATGACCTAGTCCTTAATCCCTAGCCTAACCTGACCTAACCTAACCTAACGTAACCGAACCTAGCCTAACCTAACATAACTTACCTATCCTATTTAAAAGTATCTAAACCTAACCTAACATTACGTAGCCTAACCTAACTTAACTTAACCTAACATAACTTAACCTAATCTACCCTAACCTAACCTAACCTACTCTAACCTAACCTACCCTAACCTAATCTAACCTAGCCTAACCTAACCTAACCTAACCTGATATTACCTACCCTAACATAACCATACCTAACCAAACCGAACCTACCCTAACCTAACATAACCTAACCTGACCAACCACTTCCCTAACCTAACCTACCCTAACCTAATCTAACCTAGCCTACCCTAACCTACCCTACCCTAACCTAACCTACCCTACCCTAACCTACCCTACCCTAACCTGACCCACCCCACCCCCCAGCTGACAGCCTGCAGGAGGTGGAGGTGCCGCTGATCAGCACGGCAGAGTGCCAGCGGCGCACGCTCTTCATGCCGCTGTACCGCGTCACCCAACACATGTTCTGCGCGGGGTACCTGCGTGGGGGACGCGACGCGTGTCTGGGGGACAGCGGGGGACCTCTCATGTGCCAGGTACACAGGACCCGTTAACGGACGACTAACAACCAACTAACAGGTTACTAACAGGAACCCGTCACCCGTTAACGGGCGACTAGCAGGCGACTAACAGGTTACTAACAGGCACCCGTTAACGGGCGATTAGCAGGCGACTAACAGGTTACTAACAGGCACCCGTTAACGGGCGACTAACAGCCAACTAACAGGTTACTAACAGGAACCCGTTATCGGGCGACTAGCAGGCGAACAATAGGTTACTAACAGGCACCCGTTAACAGCAAAAGCAGCTGCGCTGCTACGTATCTCACTTATTATTCATAAAATCTCACATTTTTCGCACACACTGGCCTAACCTCCACACCGCCTGCCACACACACTGGCCTAACCTCCCTACCGCCGGCCGAACATTGGCCTAACCTCCACACCGCCTGCCACACATACTGGCCTAACCTCTACACCGCCTGCCACACACACTGGCCTAACCTCCACACCGCCTGCCGCACACACTGGCCTAACCTCCACACCGCCTGCCACACACACTGGCCTAACCTCCACACCGCCTGCCGCACACACTGGCCTAACCTCCACACCGCCTGCCACTCACACTGGCCTAACCTCCACACCGCCTGTCACCCACACTGGCCTAACCTCCACACCGCCTACCACCCACACTTGCCTAACCTCCACACCGCCTGCCACTCACACTGGCCTAACCTCCACACCGCCCACCAGCCAAACTGGCCTAACCTCCGCACCGCCTGCCGCACACACTGGGCTAACCTCCACACCACCTGCCGCACACACTGGCCTAACCTCCATACCACCTGCCGCACACACTGGCCTAACCTCCACACCGCCTGCCGCCTACACTGGCCCTACCTCCACACCGCCTACCACACACACTGGCCTAACCTCTACACCACCCACCACTCACACTAGCATAACCTCCACACCGCCTGCCGCCCACACTAGCCTAACCTCCACACCGCCTGTCACCTACACTGTCCTAACCCCACCCACACCCACACTAGCCTAACCCCCACACCGCCTGTCACCCACACTGCCTTCTCGTATTGATTACTAAATCCTTGCTGGCGTATTAAGTGCTTTGGATGACGTATGTTTGTACTGGATCTAATAGCACAAGTGACTACTTGTGCTATTAACGATTAACTATGGATTAAAGACTATATATATCATAAACTGATTATACTATAATAGCATAATTGATTATACTATTGACATTATACTCTCATCCCCCACCCCCACAGGAGGCAGACGGGCGGTGGGTGTTGGTGGGGGTGACAAGCAACGGCTACGGCTGCGCCAGACCCAACAGACCAGGCGTCTACACGAAGGTTACAGCCTACAGCTCCTGGATACACCAGGTGTGTAGCGTGTTACAGCCTATATCTTCTCCCCAGCTAATTCCCATTTCCTCCTAATAAGCTTCGTAGGACTTCGTAGTCCACGGTCAAGCTGATGCGACGCCTTCGTCGTCCTCCGTCTCCGAGTCGTCGCTAGGCAGGTCACTTCGCCCTCGGGTCCCGGATGTAACGTTGGACGTGTTCAGTATATATGCCCTCCTTTGGGCCAGCTGCTGCAAGATGCTGTTGCTTGTCACTTGCTGAGGGTAGTTTTTCATGACTGGTCAATCCGGGATCTTATTCAGAAACTAATATATGTAGTCCAAAGTCAAGCTGATGCTCCGCATTCGTCGTCCTCTGTCCCCAAGTCGTCGATAGGCGAGTCTCCTCTAACCTTTTCCGCCCTTATTCAGAAACTAATATAGTCCAAGGTCATGCTGATGCTCCGCCTTCGTCGTCCTCTGTCTCCAAGTCAGCGATAGGCATGTCTCCTCTAATCTCCCTCCCTCCCTCCTGCAGGTTCTCTCTCTGGGTGGCAGCGGGTCGGTGGTGCCTGTGGAAGCGCCCCCCTGCGCAGGTCTGCGGTGTGCTCTGGGCGCCTGCGTCCCGCCAGACCGAATCTGCGACCGCCACCCGGACTGCAGCGACGGCAGCGACGAGCGTAACTGCCGCCACTCCGCCGCCTTCCTTGAGAACAACTCAACGCTGAGCGGCGGCCGATGAGGTGGATAGGAAAGAGGGAACCAGAACAGACGACGCGACTGAAGAAGCTCCCTAACAAAATTTAGAGCCGAGGGCGGCTCTGGACTAAGGAACGCCTAAGACTCGGGAAGCATAGTCCACCATGCAGCTTCCCCATGTCCGCTTTTTGGTCTACATTCCGGTCCCCGAATCAGACAGCTACAAGCGCCTGGTACTTATATTCTGCCAACTCTTGCCCTACTCTCAGGAGACCATAAAGTCGGCCAGGAGGTTCTGACTAGTCGCTGATTGCGATCAGTTGGCCAACTGACCCAGAATAACTCTAACGCGAACATAGCGACTCTGAGGCGTAGGCTGAAGCATGCCCCGAATTTTGTTAGGAGGCGGCGACACAACTGACGTCAGCAGTGACTCTACAGCAGCCGTTGATGACCCACTTTAGACTCAACCGCAGCAGTTAATGACCCACTTTAGACTCCACTGCAGCCGTTAATGACCCACTTAGAGTCAACCGCAGCCGTTAATGACTCACTTTAGACTCAACCGCAGCCGTTATTGACCCACTTTAGACTCAACCGCAGCCGTTCATGACCCATTTTATGCATTATGCTTGATTCATAGCCGTTTTGGAGCCGGAATGCCCACTTTAGCGCCGCATTACAAGCCACCAACTACAGGCTGTCGTCCCCTTCTTCCAATAATAGTATTACTAAGTGCAATTTCTTACTAATTTTATTACTACTTCCCGGCAATTTTATCAAAAGAATAAATAACTTAAAACCTCTGCAAGATGTTGACACGGCCTGTATTGGAAATCTTGTATTAGTTTATGTGAAAATAAGTCGGCTGAAAAAGTCTATTTTCGTCTTAATGAATATAATTTCTGGATAAGCAAAATATTGCAATCTTGTGATTGCTAGTTAAGCACTGTCATAAATTAGCGAAGCTCAAGCTATCCTGAAGCTCAAGCGTTTTTAATTTCGTCTTCAACTAAAGACATGAATGCATTATGGCAGCCAGAAGCATGAACAACACGTCTCACTTGCACGGATGCCAGTGGGCAACTGCCGCTGCGCCGCTAGGCGCGCGTATTTATAACAAGAGCAGCTTATTCCACGCCTGTGCTCCAGGACCTATACTTAAAAAAAATTAAGTGAACGTAAGTACTTACGCTCTATTTTCTTGTCTATGATTAAGTGAACGTAAGTACTTAGTCTCTATTTTCTTGTCTATGATTAAGTGAACGTAAGTACTTACGCTTTATTTTCTTGTCTATGATTAAGTGAACGTAAGTACTTACGCTCTATTTTCTTGGCCATGATTGGTGGATTTTGCTTGAAAGGCCGTCAATGATTGGCTGATGAACTTACGATCTCTTAACTTTTTTGAAAGTCCTGAGCCTATACTTCAAAAAAGTTAAGTGATCGTAAGTTCATCAGCCAATCATTGACGGCCTTTCAAGCAAAATCCACCAATCATAGACAAGAAAATAGAGCGTAAGTACTTACGTTCACTTAAACGTTCACTTAATCATAGACAAGAAAATAGAGCGTAAGTACTAACGTTCACTTAACGAGTTTTGAAAGTATGGCCCCTGGTTGCCGGCCAAAAACTTCACCACTTATTTTTATCAGTGTAATCTGAACAGTGTAAAAATACTGAACATTGTTCGTAGCAATTATATATAAGATTATTAATTCACCGGGGCATTCATATTAGCAGTTAGTTATTTGTGCTGGAATTTAGGGTAGGTTAGGTTAGGTTACTTATCTTCTAGGAACCCTTTAAATTCAGGCTAATCAGCATATAATTGTCATATTTATCACTAATTGGTCTCATACTTATCACCAATTGGCCTCATACTTATCACCAATTGGCCTCATACTTATCACTAATTGGCCTCATACTTATCACTAATTGGCCTCATACTTATCACTAATTGGCCTCATACTTATCACTAATTGGCCGCATATAACCTATTTATCCTAGATAAATACATAGTTATCCTACTCTAGTTAAATAAATTAGTTAAATTGCCCATATATATCCTAATAGGTAGCAGGGTTGAGCGTCTAGAGCGATGTACAGCTAGAGGAACTAGTGAATCTATTTATTACCTAGACTAAATATAGACTAAGCCAGACATACAGTGACACTAGTGCTAGTTTGCAAGCTACGTATTACTTACTTAAGGCTCCTACTCAAGTTAATAACTTAAAACTCTTACTCTCATTTCTTACTTACTTTGAACTACGTCTTAATTTCTTTCTTACTTATAAGCCAAGGTTTTTTTATTAACTTTTTATTTTTTTATTTACTTTATATTTTTTATTAACTATTTTTTATTAACTACCAATAGCCAAGACTAGACACTAGCCAACGAAGAATGACATGCTAGTTTACTAGTTTAGGTCTCCTACAAACTAGGTGGTTAACTAGTTTACTTGCTGCTAATACGTGCATGATACTAGTAGTTAGTGCTAGTTCGGATGTTTGTCACTTACAAGACATGTAGATAAATAATAGAATATATAGGAGTGATGTTATGGTATGTTTCTATAGTTACGAACCACACCATCGTCATATACAAACTAGGTGGTTAACTAGTTTACTTGCTGCTAATACGTGCATGATACTAGTAGTTAGTGCTAGTTCGGATGTTTGTCACTTACAAGACATGTAGATAAATAATAGAATATATAGGAGTGATGTTATGGTATGTTTCTATAGTTACGAACCACACCATCGTCATATACAATCACCACAACCACCACCACCACCACCTGNTTATAGTAATGGAACATGTCCGAAAAAAGTTGAACTTAAATTGAACTTCGTCTCATATAACAGCGTTCACTTTATAGTAATGGAACATGTCCGAAAATAGTTGAACTTAAATTGAATTTCGTCTCATAAAACAACGTTCACTTTAAAGTAATGGAACATGTCCGAAAATAGTTGAACTTAAATTGAACTTCGTCTCATATAACAGCGTTCACTTTATAGTAATGGAACATGTCCGAAAATAGTTGAACTTAAATTGAACTTCGTTATGTACGTATAACAGCGTTCACTTTACAGTAATGGAACATGCCCGAAAATATCCGGAAAATACTTCAAAATACTATATGAATTATATTTGACTGAAATGGCGCATGTAAAAGGTGTTAGTAAATAAAAATTTATACACACTGGGTAAACATTATATATAATAAATAATACATTATATATAATATATAATATAATATATATTATATTATAAGCACTCCGTAGGACTTGCCCTTCAAGTCTATAATTATCCTTGCTGCTCGTACATGAAAAATCTAAATTTATGTTCATTTTAGCGCATTTTCTCATTTATTGAAAAAAGGCACTATTGTGCTCGTCATGTCCGTCCGCCTGTCTGTCCGTCCGTCCGTCTGTCCGTCCGTCTGTCCGTTTGTCTGTCCGTCTGTCAGTCTGTCCGTCCGTCCGTCCGTCCGTCCGTCTGTCAGTCTGTCTGTCTGTCTGTCCGTCCGTCCGTGACTTCACGTATTCGTCGAAGACAAAAATGCGCTCTCTGTCACTCACTGCAGTGAGTACTGAGTTATATTTTTTCAAGTTTCGGTGACCACAAGACGTTTCGACTTGGGACTTACATCTCAACAGTTCATAATTGAATAAATTATTGATATTTAAGAATTATGAACTCGATAAGCATGTTATAAAATTGAACATTCAGGTCAAATTACGCTGAAAATCATATTTTCCAGTTTTATAGCAACTTTAGAAATTATTCTTCTCAAAATATTTTTAGATGTATTTATTTTAGGTAAATAATGATCTTATGAAGCAATCGTAGTCGTATAACGAATTTATAACAGTTTTTTAATACACAATATTGGGCAGCATACCCAGCAATAACATCCCAGTTAAAATTTTGAGCCGAGACCGGCGCCGGGTTTAGCCGGGCTGGTCGCGCTTTAGCAGGATGGAGCCGCGAAACTATAACCGGCCATTTATCCCTAAAACTGCGCTGCGCCATGGCTGATACAGAGACAAAATTCTAGCAGCTCGGCAGAGACGGAACTCTGCGCTGTTTTAGCGCTGGTACTTGGGATTGCCCGGCAGGGAGCTGTACAGAGCAGATACGCNGCCCCAGAGCAGGCGTTGGGCAGGTTTGAGCAGGCGGTGCTCAGTAAGGGCTGCGTGACGGCAGGACAGAGCACACCTGGGCAGGTACTCAGAGGCTAATTAGCGCTGATACGCGGCTGGCGATATCGTCTCTAAAGCGGACATTTCTGCTCTATCGCTGCTCTGTCGCGTCTCTACGTCGGCTCTGCAGCCGGCGACGGCCTGCTCTATTCCCTGCCCTAAATTTTAACTGGGATGAGCAGGGGACAAGCCGACGAGCAAATCGAGACTTGACATGTCACGGAAGATGTCATAGTATGCCATATGCCACAGGATGCCATGTGTCACAGACTCACAGTATGGCTAGTATGCCATATGTCACAGGATGCCATGTGTCACAGTATGCCATGAGTCACAGACTCACAGTATGGCTAGTATGCCGTATGTCGCAGGATGCCATGTGTCACAGTATGTCATGTGTCACAGACTCACAGTATGCCATATGCCACATGATGCCATGTGTCACAGTATGCCATGTGTCACAGTATGCCATGTGTCACAGTATGCCATGTGTCACAGACTCACAGTATGCCCTATGTCACAGGATGCCATGTGTCACAGTATGCCATGTGTCACAGACTCACAGTATGCCATATGTCACAGTATGCCATCAAACGTTTTCTACCTCATTGTTTCAGAGAAATTTTTCGATGGTAAACTTCACCAAAAAGCAGAAAAAGAAATATTATGGAGTACAGATTATAAAATCTTTTATATATCTCATAAATATCATAAGGTAAAGAACCCAGAAACTGCTCACTACTGAAAGCCTTTGAAAAATCCTTTTAACCTGTTTAATTAAACTTAATTAAACCTGGAACTGACTTTTTTATTTTAGTTATTCATCTATTTACAACGTTATTTTAACGCCAACAACGTTGGAGCTCAATATATATATATACTTACATGGCCATTTAAAGTAGACTTCTTTTTTAGGTAACACCAATGTTTACTATCCAAACGGACCACAAGCCACCATTATTTCTTCGCCTATTATTATGATTTTATTATAATGTTTATAATATTATTATAAATTTATTATTTGCATTATACATACCACTATTTAAAGTTGAACCTGTCATGGTCATACCTCTCAGTCCATCATAGTTGTCGTATCCCTCATGCCCCGACATACTCCACCCTAACACAGTTCTTCTTACAGACTATACACTATACATACTATATATACAGCACTATACATACCACCCTCCCCTTGCACTATACATACCACCCTCCCCTTGCACTATACATACCACCCT
>NW_025940013.1:0-1060 GCF_000764305.2 Hyalella azteca
AGATAATACACATATAAACGAGGCTTAGGCGATAAATTTGTATATACGAATGATCAAGATCAAGTATAAGCATATATACTCTCGACATAAGAACATTATGTGGTTAACTCTTAATTAATAATTCGAATTTTTGTCACAACATTTCCATTATAATTAACGAGCATTGACGAGCATTGAGTTTGAAACGCCAGATCTAGAGAGGAGTATCCAAGAATTATCTACGTATTCGGCTCCCGGGCCGGATGGGGTCCCTGCAGTATTACTGAAAAGATGTGTCGGTGCACTAAAGGTCCCTCTGACTTTGCTCTGGAAAACATCATTGAGAGAAGGAAATGTCCCAAGTGACCTTAAATTAGGGCTAATTACCCCTATCTACAAAGGAGGCGCAAGAGACAAACCCCAAAATTACAGGCCGGTTACACTAACATCACACGTAAGCAAAATATTTGAGAAGGTTGTTGCCAGAAGGTTGGTGCAGTACATGGAAGACGCTGACCTTTTCAACAGAAGGCAACACGGTTTTAGACGAAATCGTCCCTCTTTGTCTCAGTTACTGGAGCATCACCACCAAATCCTGGCCATGCTGTAGGAGGAGGCCGGGGTGGACGTGGTGTATTTGAACTGCGCGAAAGCGTTTGAAAAAGTCGACCATGGAGTGCTCTTCAGAAAATTAAGACTGCTGGGAGTCGGAGGTGAATTGCTGGCATGGATCCACAGCTTCCTAACAGAAAGACTACAAGCTGTAGTTGTTGGAGGCTCGAGATCGAGCGTGGCTTACCGTTAACAGTTAACCGTTAATAGAAGCTTACCGTTAGAAGCTTACCGTTAACAGTTAACATAGAAGCTTACCGTTAACAGTTAACCGTTAACAGTTAACCGTTAATCGTCAACCGTTAACCGTTAACCGTTAACCGTTAACCGTTAATCGTTAACCGTTAACCGTTAACCGTTAGACGTTAACGGTTACCCGTTAACCGTTAACCGTTAACCGTAAACCGTTAAACGTCAACCGTTAACCGTTAGCCGTTAACCGTTAACGTTAACCGTTAACCGTTAACCG
>NW_025940014.1:0-1132 GCF_000764305.2 Hyalella azteca
AACCTCATGCGCCTGGCAGGAAATTATTAACTCTCTGTGCGTGATTAATTGTAGAATTATTAAATAATAATAACTTTAACCGGAAAAAATGCACCTTAACCTTAATTCTATCTATTTTCTATAAGTCAGAATTTTGCATTTTCGTGAAAGATTCGAATTACCCAAACTATTCGATGATATTCGATAATCCTTAAAATAAAAATCCCAAGATTTGATCAGGATTAATCAATCAAATCTTAGATTCTAGGATTTGTTCGAGGCAGTAAAATTCCAGACAAAAGCATTGACAGCTTATTGAAAAATTTATCTAAATTCAGCTTAAAGTGCCACAGTGTAAACTCGAGACTAATCCATCAGTTTCTTCCATACAAAGTTTTTCCACGAGACTCCATTTGAGAAACTTTTATTTTACACAAAAATCTTCCAGTTTAGTTTTTTGGTGGAGTACACAAATAGAGCTTGGCAACATAAACATTACGAAATACAGAAAACTTCACACGACGTACTATAAAAGCCAACAGAGATGCGCATTCATTTTCATATCAGACATTGATGCTAAAGAGAACGCTGATTTCTCGAGCACAGCTAATTTTTAAGCTGAAATGATTAGTGCAGAATTTGCAATAATATTCGTATATCTATTGAATATATTCATCGGGAAATAATGATTTAAATTATTGTTTTATTTCGAAAGTAAAATCAACAAATGGAATCTAGTTTTCAAGACAAAGGGTTAATGAAAGTTGTTTGTAATGCAGTAGTTCATAAGATCCGTGAACATTGAATAATATTATTCTGTTCACATCGATAATTTATCTGTGCTTTCAATCAGACGCGGTTGGCAAAAAATAATCTCGTTCAATATGCAATGTATTTAATTAAAATGTCATTTTAATGTCTATGATTATACTTGTGTCTGAATGAAAAGCATGAAAAGCAGATGGATGTATGGAGGAGAACGTATCATAACAATACCATTCATTTAGCCAATCAAACAATTTAGTCAAAGAAGCGTATTTTGATTACTAATTAACTATAGCTGAGGGAAATTTATAACCAATAAATGAAACAGAAAACCGCGTGTATAAGCTCTTTGAAGAGCATATGTAAATTATCTCAGCATATGAATCGC
>NW_025940015.1:0-454 GCF_000764305.2 Hyalella azteca
AAGGAAAACCCTGATAGTTTTAGTTCTGATGAATATACATTAGATTTCAGCACTCACTTAACAGTAGTAAAAGTTTTTCCAAGCGCCTGCGACATTTATTGAGGATCTTCGCATAGAGAAAGTGACGGTAAGGTTCACTATTTATTTATTATTTGAGCAACAATATATTATTAGAAGCTTTAAGTATTATTTCATACATATTGTGTACGTGATCACGATCTCTCTCTCCTTCATGTTTTTATTCATTAGTTGGGATCCGAGAACAATTTTGAATAAAGCCAGAATATCGTACTAAACAGAGGTTCAAAAGAAATTAATATACGTTTAAAAATTACTTTTTAAAGACAACACTTTCAAAGAATCCAGTGTCTCCAATCTTACAGATGTACAATGAATTTCTTATTTAATTTTCGAATATTAAAAAATTAATTTTTCAATTTTTGTAATATATACA
>NW_025940016.1:0-469 GCF_000764305.2 Hyalella azteca
TCAGATTTTCCATCAATACAGTTAAGACGGCGGTGTCTCTGAGGCCTGCTAGCGCCATCAGGGTCTTGGACGAAACTCAATAGCCGATAGCGCGAGCCCAGCCTGGCGAGGACGGCGGCACAACACTTCGCCTGATGAGAGCTGCCTTGAGAGTGCAAGATATTTTGTTGAATACTCCCTTGCTTCACGTAAGACTGAGACTGCACTGAGGATGGAAGATATTTTGTTGAATACTCCTTTGCTTCACGAGATAGACACGTAAGACCGAGACCGAGATAGATAAAACAGCTTACTTTCGAGTCTTTAAATTACACGGCATCAATTTGTCATTTTGCTCAACAGAACAAATAGTCTATGGATAAATTTAGACACATTTCCATAGGCCGACAGGTTTTTCATTCTGCATTTAGTAATCAGAGCTTGTAAACTAATGAGCTGAACTGAAAGATTATACCAGATGAACTAAATT
>NW_025940017.1:0-653 GCF_000764305.2 Hyalella azteca
AAGCACAGGCGGAAAGTAACCCTTTTGTTTTCATATACGAATGTCAAATGCCGTGCGATATCAACAAAATAATTCATCATGAGGAAGTGAATCTAAGTTTTCCTACCACAAGAAAATGTTTGATGAGAAGTTGTCAGTGCGAGCGTGAGTTGCTGGCCAGTAAAATACATCCAAATGAGAGCTCACCACTCATGGTTAGCAGAGCAGAGTCCTTACCTTAGATAGCCCATAATCTTTATAGCCCATAATTCTCATAACACATAATCCTTATAGTCCATAATTATCATAACACATTATATTTATAGCCCATAATTCTTATAGCCTATAATCCTAGTACTAGCCCATAATCCTAATAGCCCATAATACTTATAGACCATAATCCTTATAGCCCATAATCCTTATAGTCCATAATCATTATAGCCCATACGTAATCCTTATAGCCTATAATCCTTAAAGCCTATAATCCTAATACCTAGCCCATAATCCTCTTAGCTACTGCAAGATCTCACTCTCACTTATTGTTAATATTTTCCAAAGAGCCTGCGTATGGCCTGTGCAAGCGACTAGCCGGTAAAACAGCCTTGACCATCGAAATGACAAATACCAGCAACTACATGATAAGGGACTAGCGTTCTCCAGCACTGCACACGAAT
>NW_025940018.1:0-338 GCF_000764305.2 Hyalella azteca
ACGAGTAGACGACACCGGTGAATGCATGGTTGAAATAATACAATTTAAACAAATTAATTAATTTAAATGAAGTATTAATTCAACCATGGGTGAATGTCTATAGCATCATGTCAACATCCACACAGTAAGTCTTATTGTACGTGACTCAGCGCCACGATTAAACAAATTCTCAGAAAATTATACCTTAAAACTTTCAATAATCACGTATATAAGGTATAATATAAGGTATATATATATATACCTTATATATATATATATATATATAAGGTATAAGATATAGTCACGTATTTCAATATATTCATTTAGTTTATATAAATGAACGCTTTTCCAATTGTGTT
>NW_025940019.1:0-878 GCF_000764305.2 Hyalella azteca
ACACGCGACTATATGTCGATTCAATTATTTTAATTGCGGCTACGAATCATGGTCGCTCACCCGTTAGGCATTTTGGCCGCCAATAACACGCCTATAAACCATCCATCTGACATGGTTTGGCCGCCTGTAACGCGCCTATAATCCATCCATCTGACATGGTTTGGTCGCCAATAACACGCCTATAATTCATCCATCTGACATGGTTTGGCCGCCAATAACACGCCTATAATCCATCCATCTGGCATGGTTTGGCCGCCAATAACACGCCTATAAACCATCCATCTAACACGGTTAGGCTGCCAATAACACGCCTATAATTCATCCATCTGGCATGGTTTGGCCGCCAATAACACGCCTATAAAAGCCTCAGGCTTGACATTTCGCAGCCTCTCTCTCCGGCCTTGCACTTCTCTCTGTCTATGCACTGTGGACTCGTCTATTTTTCTCAGTATTCCTTTGTTCGTCTATTTTTCTCAGTATTCCTTTGTTCCTCGTAAATACTTCATAGGTTTACGGAAATAAGCAGTTTTAGACGAATTTTCAACAATTTTTCTATATGTTTCGCATCTGTTCTTAAGTACTTCTTGGCTTTTCGTATATAAGAAATATAGAAGCATTCTCTTCAACTTTTCTTAGGGTTTCAGACGAATTCTCAACAATTTTTCCATATGTTTCTCAGCTGTTCGTGTGTACTTCTTGGCTTTTCGTATATAATAAATTACAGACAAATTTTCTTCAACTTTTCTTAGTGTTTATTTGTTCTTAGCAAAGACATGGACGTTTTTTCGTACATAAACGGAAGCGGACAAGTTGTTTTCTTTGACCAATTCCGACATTTACCCACTGAGAAAATGAAACGCAAGAACACTGTATTCTTT